>NC_092228.1:19977968-20039902 GCF_036320965.1 Panulirus ornatus
ACCACCACCCCTCCTGCTGGTGACCGCAGTTGCCCCAGGAGTGAGCCCTGCGGCACACCACCACCCCTCCTGCTGGTGACCGCAGTTGCTCCAGGAGTGAGCCCTGCGGCGCACCACCACCCCTCCTGCTGGTGACCGCAGTTGCTCCAGGAGTGAGCCCTGCGGCGCACCACCCCCCCCTGCTGGTGACCGCAGTTGCCCCAGGAGTGAGCCCTGCGGCACACCACCACCCCTCCTGCTGGTGACCGCAGTTGCTCCAGGAGTGAGCCCTGCGGCACACCCTCCCTGCTGGTGACCGCAGTTGCTCCAGGAGTGAGCCCTGCGGCGCACCACCCCTCCTGCTGGTGACCGCAGTTGCTCCAGGAGTGAGCCCTGCGGCACACCACCACCCCCCCCCCCCGCTGGTGACCGCAGTTGCTCCAGGAGTGAGCCCTGCGGCGCACCCCCCCCCCCTGCTAGTGACCGCAGTTGCTCCAGGAGTGAGCCCTGCGGCGCACCACCCCCCCTGCTGGTGACCGCAGTTGCCCCAGGAGTGAGCCCTGCGGCACACCACCCCCCTCCTGCTGGTGACCGCAGTTGCTCCAGGAGTGAGCCCTGCGGCACACCACTACCCCTCCTGCTGGTGACCGCAGTTGCTCCAGGAGTGAGCCCTGCGGCGCACCACCCCCCCCTGCTGGTGACCGCAGTTGCCCCAGGAGTGAGCCCTGCGGCACACCACCACCCCTCCTGCTGGTGACCGCAGTTGCTCCAGGAGTGAGCCCTGCGGCACACCACCACCCCTCCTGCTGGTGACCGCAGTTGCTCCAGGAGTGAGCCCTGCGGCACACCACCACCCCTCCTGCTGGTGACCGCAGTTGCTCCAGGAGTGAGCCCCGCGGCGCACCCCCCCCCTGCTGGTGACCGCAGTTGCCCCAGGAGTGAGCCCTGCGGCACACCCCCCCTGCTGGTGACCGCAGTTGCTCCAGGAGTGAGCCCTGCGGCACACCCCCACCCCTCCTGCTGGTGACCGCAGTTGCCCCAGGAGTGAGCCCTGCGGCACACCAACACTCCTCCTGCTGCTGGTGACCGCAGTTGCCCCAGGAGTGAGCCCTGCGGCACACCACCCCCCCCCCCCGCTGCTGGTGACCGCATTTGCTCCAGGAGTGAGCCCTGCGGCACACCACCCCCCCCCGCTGGTGACCGCAGTTGCCCCAGGAGTGAGCCCTGCGGCACACCATCCCCCCCCCCGCTGCTGGTGACCGCATTTGCTCCAGGAGTGAGCCCTGCGGCACACCAACCCCCCTCCTGCTGCTGGTGACCGCAGTTGCCCCAGGAGTGAGCCCTGCGGCACACCAACACCCCTCCTGCTGGTGACCGCAGTTGCTCCAGGAGTGAGCCCTGCGGCACACCACCACCCCTCCTGCTGGTGACCGCAGTTGCTCCAGGAGTGAGCCCTGCGGCACACCAACACCCCTCCTGCTGGTGACCGCAGTTGCTCCAGGAGTGAGCCCTGCGGCACACCACCACCCCTCCTGCTGGTGACCGCAGTTGCTCCAGGAGTGAGCCCTGCGGCACACCACCACCCCTCCTGCTGGTGACCGCAGTTGCTCCAGGAGTGAGCCCTGCGGCACACCAACACCCCTCCTGCTGGTGACCGCAGTTGCTCCAGGAGCGAGCCCTGCGGCACACCACCACCCCTCCTGCTGCTGGTGACCGCAGTTGCTCCAGGAGTGAGCCCTGCGGCACACCACCACCCCCTCCTGCTGGTGACCGCAGTTGCTCCAGGAGTGAGCCCTGCGGCACACCACCCCCCCCCTGCTGGTGACCGCAGTTGCTCCAGGAGTGAGCCCTGCGGCACACCACCACCCCTCCTGCTGGTGACCGCAGTTGCTCCAGGAGTGAGCCCTGCGGCACACCAACACCCCTCCTGCTGGTGACCGCAGTTGCTCCAGGAGTGAGCCCTGCGGCACACCACCACCCCTCCTGCTGGTGACCGCAGTTGCTCCAGGAGTGAGCCCTGCGGCACACCACCACCCCTCCTGCTGGTGACCGCAGTTGCTCCAGGAGTGAGCCCTGCGGCACACCACCCCCCCCCCTGCTGGTGACCGCAGTTGCTCCAGGAGTGAGCCCTGCGGCTCACCACCACCCCTCCTGCTGGTGACCGCAGTTGCTCCAGGAGTGAGCCCTGCGGCACACCAACACCCCTCCTGCTGGTGACCGCAGTTGCTCCAGGAGTGAGCCCTGCGGCACACCACCACCCCTCCTGCTGCTGGTGACCGCAGTTGCTCCAGGAGTGAGCCCTGCGGCACACCACCACCCCTCCTGCTGGTGACCGCAGTTGCTCCAGGAGTGAGCCCTGCGGCACACCACCACCCCTCCTGCTGGTGACCGCAGTTGCTCCAGGAGTGAGCCCTGCGGCACACCACCACCCCTCCTGCTGGTGACCGCAGTTGCTCCAGAAGTGAGCCCTGCGGTACACCCCCTCCACCCCTGCTGGTGACCGCAGTTGCCCCAGGAGTGAGCCCTGCGGCACACCAACACCCGTCCTCCTGCTGGTGACCGCAGTTGCCCCAGGAGTGAGCCCTGCGGCACACCCCCACCCCCCTGCTGGTGACCGCAGTTGCTCCAGGGGTGAGCCCTGCGGTACACCCCCCCACCCCCACCCCACCTGGAGGGGAAGGCTCCTCCGTCATGCCTCCATCGTACCCGTCTACCACGAGAGATTATTTTCCGTCCATGGACGGAGGTCTTCCCCGTCCATGGACGAGGTCTTCCCCGTCCATGGACGAGGTCTTCCCCGTCCATGGACGAGGTCTTCCCCGTCCATGGACGAGGTCTTCCCCGTCCATGGACGAGGTCTTCCCCGTCCATGGACGGAGGTCTTCCCCGTCCATGGACGGAGGTCTTCCCCGTCCATGGACGAGGTCTTCCCCGTCCATGGACGAGGTCTTCCCCGTCCATGGACGGAGGTCTTCCCCGTCCATGGACGGAGGTCTTCCCCGTCCATGGACGAGGTCTTCCCCGTCCATGGACGGAGGTCTTCCCCGTCCATGGACGAGGTCTTCCCCGTCCATGGACGAGGTCTTCCCCGTCCATGGACGAGGTCTTCCCCGTCCATGGACGGAGGTCTTCCCCGTCCATCTCGTGCGGGTGGCTCACGCTGCCGTGTTTCCCAGATGAATTAAGTAAGTGGTTGTAGACAGAAAGAGCCATTGTGAAAACACACCTCACAAAAATGTGTTTATCTCTTTTCTTGATCATTGTTTACCACAACACACCTTGTAGACGTGAGGTATGGCACTCGCATGCGCATATTGTAAGGTTGGAACTTGCGCATGTTGTAAGGTTAGAACATGCGCATGTTGTAAGGTTAGAACATGCGCATATTGTGAGGTTAGAACATGCGCATGTTGTAAGGTTAGAACATGCGCATATTGTGAGGTTAGAACTTGCGCATGTTGTAAGGTTAGAACATGCGCATATTGTAAGGTACGAACATGCGCATGTAATGTTAGAACATGCGCATGTTGTAAGGTTAGAACATGCGCATATTGTAAGGTTAGAACATGCGCATACTGTAAGGTTAGAACATGCGCATATTGTAAGGTTAGAACATGCGCATACTGTAAGGTTAGAACATGCGCATACTGTAAGGTTAGAACATGCGCATATTGTAAGGTACAGACATGCGCATATTGTAAGGTACGAACATGCGCATATTGTAAGGTTAGAACATGCGCATACTGTAAGGTTAGAACATGCGCATATTGTAAGGTTAGAACATGCGCATATTGTAAGGTACACACATGCTGCGCATGTTATAAGGTACAGACCTGCGCACATTCTACAGAGCCTGGGACATGAGGTAACCACCTGCCCTTAACCCATCTGAAAGGTGGTCTGTGGAACCAGTCTGGCTGGGGACATGCGTTCCCCATCCTCTCTACACGCATGTATAATGACGCACTCCCAAACTGGACCAGTCCACCCCGCTCGCTCGCCCCACACCTGTCCACTACTTGCCCGTCTCTCTCACCTCCCAACACCTCCCCATACCACACTGTACCACACTGTACCACACCTCACCATACCACACTGTACCACACCACACCTCACCATACCACACTGTACCACACCTCGCCACACCACACTTACCACACCACACCTCCCCATACCACACTGTACCACACCTCACCATACCACACTGTACCACACCACACCTCCCCATACCACACTGTACCACACCTCACCATACCACACTGTACCACACCACACCTCACCATACCACACTGTACCACACCTCACCATACCACACTGTACCACACTGTACCACACCTCACCATACCACACTGTACCACACCACACCTCCCCATACCACACTGTACCACACCTCACCATACCACACTGTACCACACCACACCTCACCATACCACACTGTACCACACCTCACCATACCACACTGTACCACACCACACCTCCCCATACCACACTGTACCACACCTCACCATACCACACTGTACCACACTGTACCACACCACACCTCCCCATACCACACTGTACCACACCTCACCATACCACACTGTACCACACCACACCTCACCATACCACACTGTACCACACCTCACCATACCACACTGTACCACACCACACCTCCCCATACCACACTGTACCACACCTCACCATACCACACTGTACCACACCACACCTCCCATACCACACTGTACCACACCTCACCATACCACACTGTACCACACCACACCTCCCATACCACACTGTACCACACCTCACCATACCACACTGTACCACACCACACCTCCCATACCACACTGTACCACACCTCACATACCACACTGTACCACACTATATCACACCTCCCCACACCACACCACACCACACCACACCTCACCTCCCCACACCACACCACACACCAGGCCTCATGCACCACAACGTGTACAGAACGTGTGCTGTTCCCTCATGGTTATCTTACAATATAATGGAATTCATTAAAAACAAAAAAGATCGGTTAGCGTTCCTGACCATGACGCATTCACGGGCCGCCCAGGGTCGAGCGCATAGGTTCGATTCCTGGTTGCGGCAGTCGGTCCACAGTGAACTCAGCTGTTCATCCATCCTTGGTGGTTGGTCGATGAAATGGGTACCTGGCTCAGGCGAGGGAGAGTCTTAGATTAGGGCATCACCTGTCCATGCCGCTTCAACTAACATTAGAAAAGAAATTTTATATATATATATATATATATATATATATATATATATATATATATATATATATATATATATATATATTTTTTTTTTTTTTTTTTCTTCTTTCTTTCAAACTATTCGCCATTTCCCGTGTTAGCGAGGTAGCGCTAAGAACAGAGGACTGGGCCTTTGAGGGAATATCCTCACCTGGCCCCCTTCTCTGCTCTTTCTTTTGGAAAATTAAAAAAAAAAAAAAAAAACGAGAGGGGAGGATTTCCAGCCCCCCGCTCCTGGCGTCCTAGCTACGTCTCTTCGTTGTATATCAACTGACTGTTATATTTCTCTCTCGTGTCTCCCCTGATGATGAGACTATTACACGAACGTGCACTTGGGAATTTATCGTGTTTCATTTTCCACTTGGACTCACAGGAATATACTTGATCACGCGCTCAATTGTGATCCGTTCATATATATATATATATATATATATATATATATATATATATATATATATATATATATATATATATATATATATATATATATATATTTAATATACTTTGTCGCTGTCTCCCGCGTTTGCGAGGTAGCGCAAGGAAACAGACGAAAGAAATGGCCCCACCCCCCCCCCCCCATACACATGTATATACATACGTCCACACACGCAAATATACATACCTACACAGCTTTCCATGGTTTACCCCAGACGCTTCACATGCCCTGCTTCAATCCACTGTCAGCACGTCAACCCCGGTATACCACATTGCTCCAATTCACTCTATTCCTTGCCCTCCTTTCACCCTCCTGCATGTTCAGGCCCCGATCACACAAAATCTTTTTCACTCCATCTTTCCACCTCCAATTTGGTCTCCCTCTTCTCCTTGTTCCCTCCACCTCCGACACATATATCCTCTTGTTCAATCTTTCCTCACTCATCCTCTCCATGTGCCCAAACCACTTCAAAACACCCTCTTCTGCTCTCTCAACCACGCTCTTTTTATTTCCACACATCTCTCTTACCCTTACGTTACTCACTCGATCAAACCACCTCACACCACACATTGTCCTCAAACATCTCATTTCCAGCACATCCATCCTCCTGCGCACAACTCTATCCATAGCCCACGCCTCGCAACCATACAACATTGTTGGAACCACTATTCCTTCAAACATACCCATAGTGGTTCCATATATATATATATATATATATATATATATATATATATATATATATATATATATATATATATATTTTTTTTTTTTTTTTTTTCTTTTTTGCTTTGTCGCTGTCTCCCGCGTTTGCGAGGTAGTGCAAGGAAACAGACGAAAGAAATGGCCCAACCCACCCCCATACACATGTATATACATACGTCCACACACGCAAATATACATACCTACACAGCTTTCCATGGTTTACCCCAGACGCTTCACATGCCCTGATTCAATCCACTGACAGCACGTCAACCCCGGTATACCACATCGATCCAATTCACTCTATTCCTTGCCCTCCTTTCACCCTCCTGCATGTTCAGGCCCCGATCGCTCAAAATCCATTGACAGCACGTCGACCCCGGTATACCACGTCGTTCCAATTCACTCTGTTCCTTGCACGCCTTTCACCCTCCCGTATGTTCAGGTCCCGATCGCTCAAAATCTTTTTCACTCCATCCTTCCACATCTACTTTGGTCTCCCACTTCTCTTCGTTTCCTCCACCTCTGACACATATATCATCTTTGTCAATCTTTCCTCACTCATTCTCTCCATGTGACCAAACCATTTCAATAAAGAGAGTAAATATGAATAAGAGGAATGTTATTAGGTTCAGTAGGGTTGAGGGGCAAGTCAGTTGGGAGGTGAGTTTGCAGGGAGAATAACTGGAGGAATGAAGTGTTTTAGATATCTGGAAGTGGACTTAGCAGTGGATGGACCCATGGAAGCGGAAGTGAGTCACAGGGTGGGGGAGGGGGCGAAAGTTTTGGGAGCGTTGAAGAATGTGTGGAAGGCGAGAACATTATCGCGGAAAGCAAAAATGGGTATATTTGAAGGAATAGTGATTCCAACAATGTTGTATGGTTGCGAGGCATGGGCTATGGATAGGGTTCTGCGGAGGAGGGTGGATGTGTTGAAAATGAGATGTTTGAGGACAATACGTGGTGTGAGGTGGTTTGATCGAGTAAGTAATGAAAGGGTAAGAGAGATGTGTGGAAATAAGAAGAGTATGATTGAGAGAGCAGAAGATATATATATATATATATATATATATATATATATATATATATATATATATATATATATATATATATATATATATATATATATATATTCACACACACACACACGCACACACATATGCATTGATCTTCTGCAAACAGAGTATTAAAGAGAATATTCTTCCTGCTGACATGAATATAATCATAAATGAACATGATCATGAATAAATGAAATACATATTCATACGTGTGTCCACACGACCCACTGTGAAACACCTGACCTTATTACAAGATGGTCCAGCCAGGTATGTGTGTGTGTCAGGTGTCAGTACATTATGGACGGACAGCCACAGTTGACCTCCCAACCAACACGTTTTCTTTCTCATATTTTTCGAGATTTCTGGAAAATCGTTTACGTTACGGATTTGGTAACAAACTACGCCGTAAAGTCTGTGATTTTTCAGTAACCTGTGTGTGTGTGTGTGTGTGTGTGTGTGTGTGTGTGTGTGTGTGTGTGACTGTTACACTCGTGTAGTGTTGCATGAATTTATTATTTACACGGAACTTGGACTATTTCATATATATATATATATATATATATATATATATATATATATATATATATATATATATATATATATATATATATATATATATATATATGTAAAGAGTTTTTTAGTAGATAATAACATTTTAGATTTTTTTTTTTCATATGTAATTGCTTTTTCCAACTTTGTATAGGAAACATCAGGAAGGTGATAATACTGGCCTCACTTACACATCTCCACTCTCCAGCTGTCAAGTATGATTTACTGAAACCAGCACTTACCATCCACAACCAGGTCTTTTAGATTGCTTCATATGCTCTGGTTCAGTCCATTACCATCTTGTTGATCCTATATTTCACATGAATCCAGTTCATTCTATCCTATGCATGCCCTTCATTTTCCTGAATGTTTAGGCCCCAGTACCCCAAAGCCTCCTTCAGTCATTCCTTTCATCTCCTTCTAGGTCTCCCTATTCCCATTTGTTTCATCTACTTTTAATATTAAGATCCTCTTAGTCAGTCTTTCTTTGCTCATCTTTGTTATATATATATATATATATATATATATATATATATATATATATATATATATATATATATATATATATATATATATATATGCTTAATTTATTCCCTGGGGATAGGGGAGAAAGAATACTTCCCACGTATTCCCTGCGTGTCGTAGAAGGCGACTAAAAGGGAAGGGAGCGGGGGGCTGGAAATCCTCCCCTCTCTTTTTTTTTTTTTTTTTAATTTTCCAAAAGATGGAACAGAGAAGAGGTCCAGGTGAGGATATTCCCTCAAAGGCCCAGTCCTCTGTTCTTAACGCTACCTCGCTATCGCGGGAAATAGCGAATAGTATGAAAGAAAAAAAAAAAAAAAAAAAAAAAATATATATATATATATATATATATATATATATATATATATATATATATATATATATATATATATATATTTATTTATATATATATCCATACTCTTTTTATTACCACACATCTCTCTTACCCTTTCATTACTTACTCGATCAAACCACCTCACACCACATATTGTCCTCAAACATCTCATTTCCAGCACATCCACCCTCCTCCGCACAACCCTATTTATAGCACATGCCTCGCAGCCATATAACATTGTTGGAGTCACTATTCCTTCAAACATACCCATTTTTTGTTCTCTGAGATAACGTTCTCGACTTTCGCACATTCTTCAACATGCCCAGAACCTTCGCCCCCTCCCTGTGACTCACTTCCGCTTCCATGGGTCCATCCACTGCTAAGTCCACTCCCAGATATCTAAAACACTTCACTTCCTCCAGTTTTTCTCCATTGAAACTTACCTCCCAGTTGACGTGTCCCTCAACCCTCCTGAACCTAATAACCTTGCTCTTACTCACATTTACTCTCAGCTTTCTTCTTTCTCACACACTGTACCAAACTGTCACCAACTTCTGCAGTTTCTCACCAGTATCAGCCACCAGCGCTGTATCATCAGCGAACAACAGCTGACTCATTTCCCAAGCTCTCTCATGTGTGGTAATAAACAGAGTGTGGTTGAGAGTGCAGAAGAGGGTGTACTGAAATGGTTTGGTCACATGGAGAGAATGAGTGAGGAAAGATAGCCAAAGAGGATATATGTATCAGAGGTGGAGGGAACGAGGAGAAGTGGAGACCAAATTGGATGTGGAAAGATGGAGTGAAAAAGATTCTGAGCGATCGGGGCCTGAACATACAGGAGGATGAAAGGCGTGCAAGGAACAGAGTGAATTGGAACGATGTGGTATACAGGGGTCGACGTGCTGTCAGTGGATTGAACCAGGGCGTGTGAAGTGTCTGGGGTAAACCATGGAAAGTTCTGTGGGGCCTGTATGTGGAAAGGGAGCTGTGGTTTCGGTGCATTATACATGACAGCTAGAGACTGAGTGTGAATGAATGTGGCCTTTGTTGTCTTTTCCTAGCGCTGCCTCGCACGCACGCGGGGGAGGGGGTGCCATTTCATGTGTGGCGGGGTGGTGGCGGGAATGGATGAAGGTAGCATGTATGAATATGTACGGGTGTATATATGTATATGTCTGTGTATGTATATGTATGTATACGTTTGAATATATATATATATATATATATATATATATATATATATATATATATATATATATATATATATGTATCTCGAAGAGCAAAAATGGGAATGTTTGAAGGAATAGTGGTTCCAACAATGTTGTATGGTTGCGAGGCGTGGGCTATGGATAGAGTTGTGCGCAGGAGGATGGATGTGCTGGAAATGAGATGTTTGAGGACAATGTGTGGTGTGAGGTGGTTTGATCGAGTAAGTAACGTAAGGGTAAGAGAGATGTGTGGAAATAAAAAGAGCGTGGTTGAGAGAGCAGAAGAGGGTGTTTTGAAATGGTTTGGGCACATGGAGAGAATGAGTGAGGAAAGATTGACCAAGAGGATATATGTGTCGGAGGTGGAGGGAACGAGGAGAAGAGGGAGACCAAACTGGAGGTGGAAAGATGGAGTGAAAAAGATTTTGTGCGATCGGGGCCTGAACATGCAGGAGGGTGAAAGGAGGGCAAGGAATAGAGTGAATTGGAGCGATGTGGTATACAGGGGTTGACGTGCTGTCAGTGGATTGAATCAAGGCATGTGAAGCGTCTGGGGTAAACCATGGAAAGCTGTGTAGGTATGTATATTTGCGTGTGTGGACGTTTGTATATACATGTGTATGGGGGTGGGTTGGGCCATTTCTTTCGTCTGTTTCCTTGCGCTACCTCGCAAACGCGGGAGACAGCGACAAAGAAAAAAAAAAATATATGTATATATATATTTCATACCGAGAGAATTATAGACCACACTATTTCTAGATGAATTCATAAAAAAAGTAGTTATCATTATTGAGTTTTTTCTATTTGAGGAACATTTATATATATAAGTTGTTAATGCTGACATGTTGGGTTGACTATGTACTCTGCTGGCCAAGAGAACCGTCACCTTCAGAGCTAAGATATATAACATACAGAGTGAATACAAACATTGCTATGCGCACGTAAGTATTAACTGTAAATAATGATAAATGATTTATATCTGTAGCGAAGGAGTCTGCTTCGTCGATGGCATTCGTTAATATGTGTCACTATGTTTGAGGTCAAGTCTATAAACATATTGATAATTACTTGTTTGGATAACTGGTGGTTACGAACAGAACTGGTTGCCGTAATGCTGTGGGAAATTGCATTGTATTGTATTGTATTGTATTGTATTGTATTGTATTGTATTGTATTGTATTGTATTGTGGAGTTTTGTTGATATAACCGATGGGAAAGTCTTGAAAACGACTCTTGGGTACGAAGCCTTGACCACGACTCTACGACCCTCGAACATGACGGCACGACCCTTGGGTAGGATATGGCTTGACCTTTGACCCAACCCTTGAAGAGTACGGTCTAAGACCTAGGGTCGTCCCGCCGTGCCCAAGAACCATACCCATCGTGATCGAGACATGAACGGGAGGTGGGACGAACGATGGACGACCATCGTGAGATACAGTAGTTCTTGATGGCCACCTCCATCCATCCATCCATCCATCCACCTCCACCTGTGTGGTGTGCCACCCCCACCCGCTACGTTGTGGAGACGCCCCACACTCTATCGAACAGTGTTCATGACGTGGTGTTGGTAATGCACGCGCCACCTGGCGTACCACAGGGCACCACGCGCGAGTATACACCAAGCGGGTTTATACTACACCAGGTGTTGCACATCATGACGCTCGCCTGGCTCCTCAAACTCTACATGAAGGACGAGTTCTGGAGGGTCGATAAGAGACGATCCTCATACCCTCTTAGTGTCCATGTAAATAATTGTATCAGGGGCGGATCAAAAAGGGCGAGGATCCTATTGGTTTTCACCGACATATTGTCTTGTCGACGGGGGTTCGATTTTATGGTGTTGGCCACTTGGAACTTAGAATCCAGCGGTGTTTATGTAAGTGATGAAGGTGGATCACGTGTCCAGGGTTTCCCCAGATTATATATATATTGCCTGCCTCACGACACAACATCCGCTCCTCTTATATAATAGGCTTACCACACACACACACACACACACACACACACACACACACACACACACATACACACACACATACACATACACACACACACAAGGCTTTGAGTCCTGTGTTATTCCAGCCAGGGTTTGGTTAGGTTCTTGAAGTGATTGTGTGGAAAGACAGTAAGAATGGAATTAATCTCTCTCTCTCTCTCTCTCTCTCTCTCTCTCTCTCTCTCTCTCTCTCTCTCTCTCTCTCTCTCTCTCTCCGTCTCACCAGCACATGATGTGTTGGCATCGAATGCACAAACGTGCGATCTCTCCATCTCAAACCTAACACTTTATAACCTATATCTCTCACGACTCACTACGTAACACTCTCCATTTTCCTGCGGTGAACGCTGCGCGCTAGCCCCGCTGTTTGGCAATATCTCGTGTATATACTCGTAAATATCCTCTCAGTAAGTACTCTAGAATATAGAGTCTACATATGTACACATGTATATAGAGTCTACATATGTACACATGTATATATGTCATTATGTATTTGTACAGTACGAGGTGGCAACTCTTTGGTATGTCCCCATCTCGTGTGTGTGTGTGTGTGTGTGTGTGTGTGTGTGTGTGTGTGATAATAACAGTGTTATTTAGCGATTTATTGACTACAAAGAGCTGTCGAAGGCTGGAAATGTAGAGAACATGTATGATGAAAATATCAGGGTTCTTACAATTGGAAAGAGTATGATGCAGTGTGACTATGATCATTAATCATTATATACGTTGTACATTGTGGTTAGGAAAGGGCCCATGCCGTTGTGGTGTCGAACTGCGGCCCAGGGACGAGGGATCTCTGGTAACAGGAGTTGACGATGGCGGGGCGTGGGTGTGGTGCCCCAGCTCCTTTCTGAAACGTCGGATGTGGTCTGGGTGATGAGTGGAGGGAGATGGGTGGTGGGTCAGTGTGTGTGGAGGAGTTCTTGATTGATGGGCGTAGAGAGGGACAGAGGCTGGCCAGGTGTGTGTGTGTGTGTGTGTGTGTGTGTGTGTGTGTGGCCGTCTTGGCCCAACATCAAATATACACATGACTGACTGCTGACCGTGCTACTGTATGTATGTATGTACATATGAAGGGGCTCCCTCACCTGACCCAACCACCTCTCCACACTACCACCACCACAACCACAACCACAACTACCACCATTACCACTACTACTACACCATCACTACCACCACTACCACTACTACTACACCGTCACTACCACCACCATCACCACAACTACCACCACTACTACTACCACACCGTCATCACTACCACACCACCACCACACCATCAATGCTGGGGGGGGATAAGCCCCCATTCCCCCATCACTATCACTCCCATTCCCTGCTCTCCAGTCCTGGTGGTCGTACGTGCCATGACCCCATGCCTAAAGCACGGCAGTACGGACCTTGTGTGTAGCTGTACGACCCTCCAGCCGTGCCGGGCTCAGGTGGCCCACATCACCCAGCTACTGATGGTAGCGCTCGTCCTTGGGGATTTATAAATCGTGAGTTTTCTCTGTCGAGATCAACAATGTCGGATTGTCATACCTTCCTCATGGCGTTTTTTGGCAACCCCCGCCGCCTCCTGTACTCAGTTGCCAAGTATTATTTATCATTGTAAAAAAAAAAAATTATTATTTTTGTTTGTTTCTAAATGTTTCGTGGATCCATGTGTGTGTACTAGATTGTATAATAGCTCATGACGAGAGAGAGACATGATGGGATTTCTGTGTCTCGTCCTAACGCCATGACTGGTCGGGGTTAGGAATTGTGGAAGTTGTTGGCAACTTGTGCTTCCGAACGCGGGAATAATGACGTCATTGCGACCAGCTTGAACGAGAGGTTGCCTGAGGGCATTTGCCAGCGCGTAACGCTCACCGCAGGAGGAACCTTACGAAGAACGAGTCGTGGGTGGTACACGGGTGTTGTCGAGATGAGACAGTGGAGTGGCACTTGACAGCCACTGTAGAAAATTGTTTTGACCTACTGTGTTACTGTTACTACATCTACTACATTACTTATACTATTATAAGTGTAATTACTTTTACTACTACTGATGCTAATTTCTCCTTCTGTTGTGCCACTACTATTTCCCCTGCCACTACACCTAATTATAACATGACCAGCTGCTGCTTCAACGACCACTCATGATTAAACCTTCAAGCACAGCGGTACGACCCTTGGGCACAGCGGTACGACCATTGAGCACAGCGGTACGACCATTGAGCACAGCGGTACGACCCTTCAGCTCAGCGGTACGACCCTTGAGCACATCGGCACGACCCTTGATCACAGCGGTACGACCCTTGATCACAACGGTACGACCTTTGAGCACAGCGGTACGACCCTTCATCTCAGCGGTACGACCCTTGATCACAACGGTACGACCTTTGAGCACATCGGCATGACCCTTGATCACAGCGGTACGACCCTTGATCACAACGGTACGACCATTGAGCACAGCGGTACGACCCTTGATCACAGCGGTACGACCCTTGATCACAGCGGTACGACCCTTGATCACAACGGTACGACCTTTGAGCACATCGGCACGACCCTTGATCACAGCGGTACGACCCTTGATCACAGCGGTACGACCATTGAGCACAGCGGTACGACCCTTGATCAAAATGGTACGACCTTTAAAGACGATAGTACTTTCTTGGTAATGTAAGCCACTTTGGCCTAACCATTACGGTATAGATCAAAGGCCAAGCCATCATACTCTACAGTCATACCGTCGTGCTACGTGGGGTCGTACCGTCGTGCTACGTGGGGTCGTACTGTCATGTCCAGAGGTCGTAGCGTCGTGCTACGTGGGGTCGTACCGTCATGTTCAGGGGTCGTACCGTCGTGCTACGTGGGGTCGTGCCGTCATGTCCAGAGGTCATAGCGTCGTGCTACGTAGGGTCGTGCCGTCATGTCCAGAGGTCGTAGCGTCGTGCTACGTGGGGTCGTACCGTCATGTTCAGGGGTCGTACCGTCGTGCTACGTGGGGTCGTGCCGTCATGTCCAGAGGTCGTAGCGTCGTACTACGTGGGGTCCTACTGTCATATCCAGAGGTCGTAGCGTCGTGCCCTGAGAGAGAGAGAGAGAGAGAGAGAGAGAGAGAGAGAGAGAGAGAGAGAGAGAGACAGACAGACAGACAGACAGAGAGAGAGAGAGAGAGAGAGAGAGAGAGAGAGAGAGAGAGAGACGCGCAACACAAGTAGGTGAGGAGGCCCCTCACTCTTCACCTGCTGGGGGTCCGTAACGGACAGGAGTCGAGGAAGATGAAGATTATCACATCCTTCTAATTATCTCTGGGTGCGCTCCGGGGGGAGGGAAGGAGGGAGGGATGGTGAAGGGAAGGAGGGAGGGGTGGTGAAGGGATGGAGGGAGGGAGGGGTGTATTCTCGTTGGCGTACCCCTTCCCCACGTCGTCCCCCTTCCCACCATACCATCCCTGGAGTACGTTGGTCGTGTGTGTCTGGATCCATCATGACTTGGGTCACCCACTCTGTGTCTCGCCCGCCCAGTGTTGTCTCCTGTAGTGATCGAGGAGGAGAAGGATTCCTGTCATGTCTTAATCTTGCTCACTTCCCCGTTGGTGCGAGGCAGTAGATAAGTACAATGTAACCCAGCAGGTCTCGCTCTCTCCTGGTATGTACGTGTCCGTGTGTGTGTGTGTGTGTGTGTGTGTGTGTGTGTAGACTTTATATGTTGTGGTTATTATTTGTGTTATCGGGAGTTTACGCTCGTGAGGGCCCCCCCCCCCCCCCCCGTCTATTTACCTTGTATACAGTATGTATACCGCGTCTTTGCTCCTGTGTATGTATACACACACGTATACATACACCTCAGGCTAAGTCTGGTCGACCAACCTGGAGGAGAGGATGAACACCTGAGTTGGGTATGGGCCGACTGCCGCGACTAGTAATCGAACCCGGGCGGATCCGTGCTGACTCATGGTCAATAACGCTAATCATTACACCAGGGAAGCCTCCGCGTGTGTGTGTGTGTGTGTGTGTGTGTGTGTGTGTGTGTGTGTGATGGCCAGGGACGACCTTGAACAAGTCATTAGGGAGCCGACCTTCCGGCGGCGGCGGCGGCGCGGTGGGGCGCCCCCGTCAGGCTCCTGCATGACCTGGCTGTGTGTACTGTGGTCTCCTCCAGGTAATTACATGGTCAGGTCCCCCACACGCCTCCAGCTGTAGTAGTGTGGGTGGGGTGCACACCGTGCTGGGTGGTGGTCAGCGCTCCTGCAGCAGAGCCAACGTGTGTATGTGATGCCCCTGATGTGGTCTCGAGGAGGAGGAGGGTGTGGGTGGGTTGCCCCTCACCGCTGACACCTGGCCGACCCTGGGTGTAGCTGTAATACACCTGGCCGACCCTGGGTGTAGCTGTAATGCAGGTCATCTCCCTCGCTTCTCGCTGGCGGGCGGGCGGGCGGGCCAGCCTCACCCTCACCGACGACGTCTCACGTAGAGTGTAAACAATTATTCATCCTTCCCGTCAGGAAGGGAGGCGGGCGGAACACACACACACACACACACACACACGGGAGCTGGAGCGTTCGAATTTCGAAACTGCCACTTTGACGGGTTTGTATCAAGGGGGGTTGATTTTCCTCGTGGGTTGACGTGAAGTTAGATAGTAGTTTTCGTTTTGATATCGTGTATAGAAATGCTTCGTTATCAGCGTAAGATTGATATAGTCTGGACGTTTTAATATCGTATATAGAAATGCTTCGTTGTCAGACTGCTATATAGTGTGGTGGAGGACAGTGTATGCCTGTTCATGTGAGTGGTTGAACCTGGCGGCCTCCATGTAGGGCCGGGCCCTACTGTGAGCCGCACACACCCGGTAAACATTGATCTCAAGGTGGCAAATTGTCCGGGTCATTCTGAATGAGATAATGAACGGGTTCACGAGTCGAGTGTGTCATTATGGAGCTCCGGGGAAGGAGGATGACTTGTGTCTGTTTCTGAATTTTTTTTATTTCCATTTTTTTGTTCTTTAGGTCGTTAATAATATTAGATGAATGTGTGGATGCGACGTTTGTGTACCAGTTGATGAGCGACAGATGTCCCTCTCTCTCGTGGTGTAGATATTCATTATCTCTTAGGGAGGAAGGGAGGAGGGGACTCGACTCCCCGAGGTTCGGTACCGCTTCAGGCGACCAGTTCGACACCACCAAGACTCAGCGAGACGAATGAATGAACCCTTGAGACGGTGCGTGAAGCCCATTATAGCCTCCGCTGTGTCTGGTGTAGTAGTACTTGAACGGTGGTGGTGAGCTGGCCAAGATGAGGGTTGTCAAAGCTGATATTTTTCCCTCGGAGATTACGGTGGGCGGTAGGTAGGGATGGTGGGCGGCTGGGTGGTGGGTGGGGGACGTCGTAGTGTGTGTGGGGTGGGTGGGTGGGCGTGAGGCACAACGATACGAGTCTAGGCTACAATCAGCCACTGTCCGCGCGCCCGGCCTCTGATCTACGTCTACGTTATCATTATGTCATGTAGGCCTGAGGCCGGTTGTATGTATATGTGGTCATTAGTGTTACCGGACTCCACCTGCTCCAGGTTACCCCGCGAGGTGAAAGTTCGCCTTTGTCGAGGCTCTGTTGTTAGGAGTATGGTCCTGTCAAGTAACGGCTCACTACGAAGGAGTCTACATTTTTCTGCTGCTGGAAGGGGCGCAGCCCTGAGCCATCAGAAGGGCCCCGGGTAAATGAATATCAATAAATGAATAACGAGAGAATATAAAATTATTTTTTATTTGTAATTGTCCCAGAACTCCCTTCCTTAAAAACGGGTCGCCTCAGGACAGGGGGGTCTGGTAAGGGTCGTGATTATAACTTCGTGACCCACTTCACCAGGAGCTTGTCCACTTGAAGGCTACGTTAACTTCCAGTAGCAGGGAAGTGATGGACTCCTTCGGCATCAGTTCTTGGACGAGGCTGTGCAGCCTTGCCTCACCAGACCACGATGCGGCCTCGCCAGGAGTGGCCCTTCATCCACAGAGTCCCCACAGGAAGGCGGGGCTCGGTGATATATATATATATATATATATATATATATATATATATATATATATATATATATATATATATATATATGTATGTATATATCCTGCCATCATCCACGCCAGGTCCTACAGACCGTTTCATGGTGCCTTAACCGCTTTTATAAGCCGTGGTTTAGCCCTTTACCAACATCTTCTCCCCTCCCCCATATACCACGTCTGTTCAGTTCATTGTATCCCATGCACGCCACTCACCCTCCTGAACGTTGAGGCCCCGGTGCCCCAAAGCCTCCTTCACTCCATCCATATTGACTCCCTCTTGGTCTCCTCCTATACCCCTTTGTTGCCTCCATTTCCGACACGTACATCCTCTTAGTCATTTACATCCCCGATAATCCTTTTCATATGTCCAAACCATTTCCACACCTGGTTAGTTCTCTCCATCAGAGTGCGGTAACACCACCCGCTCTTGTACTGTCATGCCGTATACCATGACCCGCCTTAGACTTCGTACCATCTTCGGGTATTTCATATGTAACACTTCCATCTTCATGCTTCCCCATGCGTTCATGGACCAAGACATAACCACACAGCACCGTCGGAGCTGCTGTCTCTTGAAACATACCCATTTTCGCCCTGACAGTCACTGACTGGCCTCTCCTTCCACGCGTTCGGTAAAGCGCCCAAGGCCTTAGCCCTTCTCTGCCTCACCGCCTTATGACTCGCTCCTATCCCTCCATGGCTCCATCGGCAGTCGTGTCCACTGCCAGGTACCTCAGCAGCTCCACTTCCTCCTGGTTCTGCTTATTCAAGCTCACACTCACACCAGTCTGTCTCTCCCAACCTCACCCTTGTTGCACCTCATTACCTTGCTTTTGTTCACGTCAGATCTTCTCTTCCTCCCTCTCATACACTCATCTCACCTCAGACACCAGCCTTTGGAGTTTCTAGATGAATCTACAACCAGAGTTGTATCATCTGCAGACAGCAACTGCGTTACCTCCCTGGTTTCCTCCCCCCACAACCTACTGTGGACCCGCTCCTCGCTCCAACCCCTTATCATTGACCTCCTTCAACCATCCTGTCCATGAACAGACCAAGTAGCCATGGTGGCATCACACCCCCTTGATGCAGTCCTACCTTCACATGGAACCACTCACACCTTCTGCCTACTCACTCTTACACGCACCTCACACTGTTGATGAAAACTCCTCATTTACTTCTAGTGGCTTTCCTTCTACACCATATATATTCGTAACACCTTCCATGAGGCATCTCTTACAACCTTGTCATACGTTTTCTCCAAATCCATGAATGCCATATAGAGATGCCTCTCTCCCTCCGTGTCAAAGAATTGCCCACACCGATTCTTCATGGCAAATGTCCAGACATTATCTGTCACTCCAGAATCCCCATCGCTTCTCCACACTCTGGTGCTTTGTGTATACCACCAACTCTCTTCATCACCTCTCACCTCCCACACACACAACTTACCAGCTGCACTCAAGAGACTTGTACCTTTCTCATTCGGGTATTCACTTTCTGTCCCTTTGGCTTTTATACAGTGGCACGACACAGGTGTTCCACCAAGTCCTCAGACACCTCACTTCGGGCTATACATACACGGAATCGCCCAAACTAACCAATCACCATCACTTATGACCTCCTTCCTGAGAAAACTATACGACTTTAGCCCACCATCTTCTGCAAGGCTTTCCCTGGCTCTCTCTCAGTTTACCATATCATTCACCAAGAGTCTCTCTTCCTCCACACATCACCCCCCACCACAGGCACGAGCCACGTCCACCACGCCATCATCCACCACAGGCACGAGCCACATCCACCACGCCATCATCCACCACAGGCACGAGCCACATCCACCACGCCATCATCCACCACAGGCACGAGCCACATCCACCACGCCATCATCCACCACAGGCACGAGCCACATCCACCACGCCATCATCCACCACCTTCATCAGTCCGTCACATGATTGTGAAGGTTCCTCCCATGGATCAAAACACCACCTGCTGCCTCTCTCTCTCTCTCTCTCTCTCTCTCTCTCTCTCTCTCTCTCTCTCTCTCTCTCTCTCTCTCTCTCTCTCTCTCTCTGTTTATCATCCTGGTCACACCCCGGGAACATACAGACTTCCCCAAGCCTGAGGCCGAGAACACAAGTCTTCTCTCGTATGTCTTCTGTTCCGCTTTCATGGTTTTTGGAAGGTGATAATACATGAGGGGAGGGTTTCTAGCCACTCCCCCCCCCCCCCCCCGGCTCCTCTTAGTCGCATCTTACCACGTGAGAGATAATCGTGGGTAGTATTTTTAAATCCCCCCCCCCCCCTCGTCCTTAAAGGGAAAGGCGAATCTGTGATTTAGGCTAACGACGTGTTACGTGAGAGAGAGAGAGAGAGAGAGAGAGAGAGAGAGAGAGAGAGAGAGAGAGAGAGAGAGAGAGAGAGAGAGAGAGAGAGACAGGGAGAGAGAGTGTGTGTTGTTTGCCTTGTGGGATGAGTGCCAGCAGCCACTATTGTATGAGAAGCAGAACAAGGACCTAGCCATCTGGGCTTGGGAAGGGAACGTGACACCCACTGCTGTACTGGCTTCGCTGCACCGCACTCCTCACCAGTACCTACTCCTCCCTCCCGGATAATACCTTCCTGCTCGATGTATATATATATATATATATATATATATATATATATATATATATATATATATATATATATATTGGAAAGGATCACAATTTTGCGCGTGATCAAGATATTCCTATGAGTCCACGGGGAAAATGAAACACGAAAAGTTCCCAAGTGCACTTTCGTGTAATAATCACATCATCAGGGGAGGCACAAGAGAGAAATATATCAACTGACTGTTATATTTCTCTCTTGTGTCTCCCCTGATGATGTGATTATTACACGAAAGTACACTTGGGAACTTTTCGTGTTTCATTTTCCCCGTGGACTCATAGGAATATATATATATATATATATATATATATATATATATATATATATATATATATATATATATATATATATATATATATATATATATAAGAAGTGCTGGAGGGATGGGTAGGGGAGGGAGGCTGTGGTGGGTGCGAGTGTGGCGGGTGGGGTGAGGTGGTCTGGTGTGGGCCAGGTAGGCCTGGCTTGGCCCGGCGGGAGGCCGGCTGCCTCCTAACCCTCATGGGCGGGGCGGCGTGAGGGGCCCCGGCTTCTCTCCATCCCCGGTTTCGGGGGGAGGGGGGGGGTCCTCCATCACGAGGGGGGGGGGGAGCGCCCCCGGCTGGCGTGTCCCCGCCGCCGGGGGCCCCCGCTCCTCCATCACGAGGTCTGCCTGGGGGCGACCCACGCACGCCCCGCGCAGGAAATGCCAAGTGCGGGTGCCCCGGTGGTGGTGCCACACCTGGCCGGCATCTGTGGTTGTCACTACCTACTGGATGACGCCCCCGCCACACACCACACCGTCTCCCTCCCGCACCACGTCGCCCGTCGCGCTCCACACCAGACGAAGGCTTAGTCTCACCTGTCTTTCACGGTAGATTCCCCAGTGGTGGTGGTGGTGCTCCAGGAGAGAGAGAGAGAGAGAGAGAGAGAGAGAGAGAGAGAGAGAGAGAGAGAGAGAGAGAGATTACTTGTTGGCATGATAATTATACTGGTGGTGGCCAGGCCAACATCCCCAGTGGCTGCCTGGCTCTGGTGGTGGCCAGGTCAACATCCCCAGTGGCTGCCTGGCTCTGGTGGTGGCCAGGCCAACATCCCCAGTGGCTGCCTGGCTCTGGTGGTGGCCAGGCCAACATCCCCAGTGGCTGCCTGGCTCTGGTGGTGGCCAGGTCAACATCCCCAGTGGCTGCCTGGCTCTGGTGGTGGCCAGGTCAACATCCCCAGTGGCTGCCTGGCTCTGGTGGTGGCCAGGCCAACATCCCCAGTGGCTGCCTGGCTCTGGTGGTGGCCAGGTCAACATCCCCAGTGGCTGCCTGGCTCTGGTGGTGGCCAGGTCAACATCCCCAGTGGCTCCCTGGCTCTGCTGGTGGCCAGGCCAACATCCCCAGTGGCTGCCTGGCTCTGCTGGTGGCCAGGCCAACATCCCCAGTGGCTGCCTGGCTCTGGTGGTGGCCAGGCCAACATCCCCAGTGGCTACCTGGCTCTGGTGGTGGCCAGGCCAACATCCCCAGTGGCTACCTGGCTCTGGTGGTGGCCAGGCCAACATCCCCAGTGGCTACCTGGCTCTGGTGGTGGCCAGGCCAACATCCCCAGTGGCTACCTGGCTCTGGTGGTGGCCAGGTCAACATCCCCAGTGGCTACCTGGCTCTGGTGGTGGCCAGGCCAACATCCCCAGTGGCTGCCTGGCTCTGGTGGTGGCCAGGCCAACATCCCCAGTGGCTGCCTGGCTCTGGTGGTGGCCAGGCCAACATCCCCAGTGGCTACCTGGCTGTACTGGTGGCCAGGCCAACATCCCCAGTAGCTGCCTGGCTCTGATGGTGGCCAGGCCAACATCCCCAGTAGCTACCTGGCTCTGATGGTGGCCAGGACAACATCCCCAGTGGCTGCCTGGCTCTGGTGGTGGCCAGGCCAACATCCCCAGTGGCTGCCTGGCTCTGGTGGTGGCCAGGCCAACATCCCCAGTGGCTGCCTGGCTCTGGTGGTGGCCAGGTCAACATCCCCAGTGGCTGCCTGGCTCTGATGGTGACCAAGTCTACATCCCCAGCAGCTACCTGGCTCTGGTGGTGGCCAGGTCAACATCCCCAGTAGCTACCTGGCTCTGGTGGTGGCCAGGTCAACATCCCCAGCAGCTACCTGCTCTGGTGGTGGCCAGGTCAACATCCCCAGTGGCTGCCTGGCTCTGGTGGTGGCCAGGTCAACATCCTTAGTGGCTACCTGCTCTGGTGGTGGCCAGGTCAACATCCCCAGTAGCTACCTGGCTCTGGTGGTGGCCAGGTCAACATCCTTAGTGGCTACCTGCTCTGGTGGTGGCCAGGCCAACATCCCCAGTAGCTACCTGGTTCTGGTGGTGGCCAGGTCAACATCCCCAGCAGCTACCTGGCTCTGGTGGTGGCCAGGTCAACATCCCTAGTGGCTACCTGCTCTGGTGGTGGCCAGGTCAACATCCCAAGCAGCTACCTGGCTCAGGTGGTGGCCAGGCCAACATCCCCAGCAGCTACCTGGCTCTGGTGGTGGCCAGGTCAACATCCCAGCAGCTACCTGCTCTGGTGGTGGCCAGGTCAACATCCCCAGTAGCTACCTGGCTCTGGTGGTGGCCAGGTCAACATCCCCAGAAGCTACCTGGCTCTGGTGGTGGCCAGGTCAACATCCCCAGCAGCTACCTGCTCTGGTGGTGGCCAGGTCAACATCCCCAGTAGCTACCTGGCTCTGGTGGTGGCCAGGTCAACATCCCCAGTAGCAACCTTGCTCTGGTGGTGGCCAGGTCAACATCCCCAGTAGCTACCTGGCTCTGGTGGTGGCCAGGTCAACATCCCTAGTAGCTACCTGGCTCTGGTGGTGGCCAGGTCAACATCCCCAGTAGCAACCTTGCTCTGGTGGTGGCCAGGTCAACATCCCCATTAGCAACCTTGCTCTGGTGGTGGCCAGGCCAACATTCCCAGTAGCTACCTGGCTCTGGTGGTGGCCAGGTCAACATCCCAAGTAGCTACCTGGCTCTGGTGGTGGCCAGTTCAACATCCCCAGTAGCTACCTGGCTCTGTTGGTGGCCAGGTCAACATCCCCAGTAGCTACCTGGTTCTGGTGGTGGCCAGGTCAACATCACCAGCAGCTACCTGGCTCTGGTGGTGGCCAGGTCAACCTCCCAGTAGCTACCTGGCTCTGGTGGTGGCCAGGTCAACATCACCAGCAGCTACCTGGCTCTGGTGGTGGCCAGGTCAACATCCCAGTAGCTACCTGGCTCTGGTGGTGGCCAAGCCAACTTCCACTGTAGCTACGTCGCTCTGGTGGTGGCCAGGTCAACATCCCCAGTAGCTACCTGGCTCTGGTGGTGGCCAGGTCAGCATCCCAGTAGCTACCTGGCTCATATAACTTCCCCTTCGTTTTGAATTGTATGAACGATGAAGACTGATGAATTTGTAATATTTTGATGCATTTACGTGAAGTCAGCGAGCCTATGAACAGTGTTTTCATAAGTATTGCTAACATTCCCTAGACTTTTCTTTGACATTTGGCGAGTCAGTCGAGGTGTATGGAGGCAGGTCCGTGCTAATGTGCCTGGCTGTGTGGAAGACCATACTGGTGTTCAGTTTGGTAACGTACCTATATCATTTGGTCGTGGGTTTCCGAGAGACGGTAAGTAAGCACACAGTAACCAAAGCCTCTCGTTCATGAGACCAGACGGGAGTAGAAGCTAACATGACGTTTATAATTATCATTTTCATTATTGTCGTTATCATAACTAGGGTGGGTGTGTGTGTGCGACCAAGGTTAGCTTAGGTTACGTGTCCCTCCCCATACATGGAGGCCGCCAGTCCGGTAGTCCTACAAGCGACTCGCTGTTCACACCCGAGCCAGAACCTTTGAGTGAGGAGAGTCAGGCAATATGATCCTCATCATCCTAATCATCCTCATCATCATCATCCTTATCATCCACGTAATTGATGCGTTAGAAAACTAGTGCGTCATGGTAGTGGCGGAAGGTTGCCTGGGTGAAGCCATGACCCCCGGCCCGGCCCGGCCCGGCCCGCAGGTGTCGCGTGATGAGGTTGGCTTGTGTGGTTCCTGGGTTGACCTGCACTCTTACTGTTTGTGGCGCATCCGTTCTGTCCCACGGGTCACCACCACGGGTTACGTTACCGGTGTCCAGTCATCGCTGCGTCACATCGGAGGCGGTATTCACCTCGTGAGGGTGGCGGGCGGTGTGAGAGAGAGGAGGTGGAGGAGGTGGGAGGGAGAGGTGAGGGTGAGGGGGGCTGCGTGTGTGTGTGTGTGTGTGTGTGTGGTCACGTGGCTATGTACAGGAACCAGGAAGTTACCTTGCTTGGTAGCAGCACTAGCCGCAGCACCAGCCGCAGCCGCAGCCCGCCACACTGCCGCTCCTGTGTGTATATACCTCCCTCCTCATGCAACCATGTACCACCCGCTTGTCCTTCACACACACAATGTCTTCTTCCAAACTTGATCGTAACCGAGACGTCTCCTAACCATCGAAGAGACAGAGCAACTCATGTACAACGAATGTCGTTATATTTCCTAATATGATCAATGGTCAAAATAAGAACTGCTGGCGACATTTGGAAGGCGTCACTCGAAGGAATTCTTGCACTGTGTGTTGGATCTTGTGACCAGGAATGTTTCCCAGACCAAATATTGAGATGGAGAGAGTTTGTGCTGTGCCGGGTGGCTGGTGTGGTAGTGTGGTGGTGTGGTAGTGTGGTGGTGTGGTAGTGTGGTAGTGTGGTGGTATAAGCCAGTCATGTAGGGGGGAAGTCTGCTCCAGGCGCACATCATGGTATTAGGAGTCACTATGTTGAATGTAATGTTGACGTTACGCAACCGGTGAAGGTCAGGCTGGGCCAGCCTCGCCCACTGTGGTGGTCATGTTACTGCTGCCGCTCGCGGCTACAAACAGCTTTTTAGGCCTAAAGGACGTTCGCCTGTGCTTTGGCAACCCGTTTATAGCGAACAAGGACGCCAGCGTTTCCTGAACCAATGATAATCTTTTTGTCTGTCGATGTGTTACTCACCCGCAAATCGTATTCGATATAGAAATACAAGTCATTTTTGGGTTTCAGTTGAGAAATATATCTATTTGGGTTACGAGGGTTGGTGTAGATGGCGCTAGGGGTTGGACACGTAGGCATGGGAGAGGTGGGTCGGGTCTGGCCCAACCAACCAACCAACTAACCAACCCTCAGTGCCTGACTACTGATGTAACCAGCCACCACCCGTCCCTACACTGAAGGCTACGCCAACATACCATACATATTTTCGGTGCTCGCTTCAGTTTCTCCGGGTAACTTGTAACCTGTTACTTGCCCATGTGTCTGACGGGGTGGGAAATCAACGAGTTTAGTTTCTCTTTACACAACAAATGAAAGTACATTCAAGTTAAGTTTTTGCGCTTGATTATTATTCTAAGTGAATTATTATACTAACCCTTGGCATTACCCGCTTGATACAATATTGGTATTCTATCAACACTAAATTCTTGGTCAGCATTGGATCATAAGACACAGATTACAGTGATCGACCGCTGAATATCATTGTGTTAACACGGAACCAACCAACCCCCCCCCCCTACCTCTCCTGTTGACAGTGTAGCCATGAGAGTAAACAGTTATACAACAGTAGTTGTGAAACTCAAGACATGATTGGATGAACTAGACCTACGATGATGTGAGGAACACACACACACACACACACACACTGTCGTGGAATGTGGGGTCGTGGGAGGTGGTAACCTAGGGTTTGCTGTAGCACACAGACACAAGGATACACATAGGTAACAGGTACCACACCACCCCGAATTCTGTGAATCTAGAGGTCAGTTCGAGGAACATCCTGGATTCGGAGTATTTCGAAAACGCATGCCGGATCCGATGGCGGATGTGGAGGGGGGAAGGTCGTCTGCAACATAACCGAGCGAGGCGTACAGAAGACGTGCTGTGGGTGGGTGGGTGGTAAGATGGTGGACAGCGAGGCCTGAGGGTGGCATGAATGGATGCCGTGTCCCACACACGCTGGATCACACACATCTGGCCCAGACAAGTGAGGCAGGGAAAAACTACAGAAGATACAAATTAGAGTCGAGGGAGCCGATCAGGTGGGTATGTGGTGAGTGTTGGAGAACAGTAGTGGTATATGGACAGCCAGAGACGTGCGCGGGCCGAGGCAAACTGAATTAGATCGAGGCAGGTGAAGCAGTGAAGATGATACTCGTCATTATTATTATTATTATATAATTAGGAACAAGCAAGAGTGATTGGTGACACTGACGAGGTTGGAGAGGCCGTGCGAGCGGAAATGTGGGTAAGGCCCAAGGGCGTCCGCACCCCAGGGTGACGACCAAGTGCGTAGCTGTGACGGGGGAGGCAGGCAGGCAGGGAGGAGGAGGCCCACGCCCGCCCCGCGCTACTGGCTGACCCAACTTGTACAACTTGTTCTCCTGACGCTGAGTGTAAGGCGTACCAACCTGTACCTGGTGGAGGGGGGCGCCCTCTCACGTAGCAGGTGTAGCTGGCCGGAGGGTGACACACCTGGCGTTTGGTAGGTACTTTCCAAGGGAAGTGCTGGTGATGCCGGCCGACGAGGTCACCTCGCCTCCTCTGGTGGAAAAAGGTTCTTAGAATATCATTTATTTCTTCGCCGTCTGAGTAGTGGGTCGCGAACCAGATTCTCAAGATGTTACTGTAGGCTAGTGCCACGCGTCGCATCTAAACCTTTTGGTCGAGTACCCTCACAGGCCTGGGTCATGGGTAGACATGGGTTCTCATACTGTCTTAAATCACAGCCGATATAGACTTGCAGTTTGTCACTTGCAGTTAGTGCTGTACCTGGATTGTAATCTGGATATTTCTATGTGCCTGTTATAGTCATACACTATTAGTGCCGCATATTTCTATACGTATTTATAGATTCCTTATGAGCCATTGTGTCACAGATGGTGTACTGGACATTGACCTGGTGTTTGAATAACCCGGGACCTAGGAGTTGGGGGTTAGTAAATCATCAATCACTGGGAAATGAACTGTGTATTAAGGGGAGGGTGTGGGGTGTTGTGGGGGTGACGCTACCTCCCCACGCCAGACTACCCTGCCCAATCTGGCCAAGTTGTCTGGACATCACACCATCATGCTACTGCTGAGACGCCTCCCACAACCCGTCAAGGATGACCCCCTGGAGGCCCTCTCACACCGGCCTCATTATAGTCTAGAGACGAAGAGAGATGGTCGTTATCTGTAGCCACCAATGGGGAAAACATCAACTGTGAGCAACACCAAAGAAGGTAGAGTTTTCTCAATCACATTCGACCAAGACTTCTTCAGGAGAATGATGCCTTCCTGAAGAAGACCAGGAGAATGATGCCTTCCTGAAGAAGACCAGGAGAATGATGCCTTCCTGAAGAAGACCAGGAGAATGATACCTTCCTGAAGAAGACCAGGAGAATGATGCCTTCCTGAAGAAGACCAGGAGAATGATGCCTTCCTGAAGAAGACCAGGAGAATGATACCTTCCTGAAGAAGACCAGGAGAATGATACCTTCCTGAAGAAGACCAGGAGAATGATACCTTCCTGAAGAAGACCAGGAGAATGATACCTTCCTGAAGAAGACCAAGAGAATGATACCTTCCTGAAGAAGACCAGGAGAATGATACCTTCCTGAAGAAGACCAGGAGAATGATACCTTCCTGAAGAAGACCAGGAGAATGATGCCTTCCTGAAGAAGACCAGGAGAATGATACCTTCCTGAAGAAGACCAGGAGAATGATACCTTCCTGAAGAAGACCAGGAGAATGATGCCTTCCTGAAGAAGACCAGGAGAATGATGCCTTCCTGAAGAAGACCAGGAGAATGATACCTTCCTGAAGAAGACCAGGAGAATGATACCTTCCTGAAGAAGACCAGGAGAATGATACCTTCCTGAAGAAGACCAGGAGAATGATACCTTCCTGAAGAAGACCAAGAGAATGATACCTTCCTGAAGAAGACCAGGAGAATGATACCTTCCTGAAGAAGACCAGGAGAATGATACCTTCCTGAAGGAGACTCGCTGAGACAAGGACGTTCGTAGCTCATGCTCTGTGATGACCTTTGCTCACATGTGCCGGGCAGAGAGGTGATGTCCAGAGGTCACCAGGGGACCAGAGTGATCATCATCACCACTACCGTACACGCACATATGAATGACAAACTGGAATCAAGAGATGTTGTTGGGTCGCGTCACACACGCCCTGCGCTCACCACCACCATGACCCGGGGTCACTCCCGTCCCACTGCTCATGATCAGGTTCAGAGGCGTTACGCCCTATCCTCACACACTCCTCACTGCTCTCTCTCTCTCTCTCTCTCTCTCTCTCTCTCTCTCTCTCTATATATATATATATATATATATATATATATATATATATATATATATATATATATATATATATAAATCATAACACTCTTCAGGCATGATGTGTGGTAAAATATTATAGCGTGATACGTTGTCTAAGTACACACACACAGACACAGACACAGACACACACACACACACACACACACACACAGGTGGCACCAGAGGCAACTGTGAGGCCGGTGCCGGGTGGTGGGAGCAGGTGGCCAGTCGAGGACGCCCCGGGAGAACTACCGGGTGGGTGAAAGTCGGTGGTTCATTAGCAGAACAACATCAGGAACCACTACTCACTCGCTCACTCACTCGCTCACACTCGCTCACTCACTCGCTCCTGCACGAGTAAAAACGTCAGATCTCTCCCGTGTGAGGAGGTGGTTGCCTGGCCGCAGTACCTGTGGCCGGCGCCCCTGGGGGTCTGGTGGTGAGGTGAGGGGCGTCGTCGTCAGGTACTGCCTCGCTAGGAGGATCATGCCGTCACCTGGCTCTCGCTCGACGCTCAAGCCTCTCACAGAAGGACTCACTACGGTTGCTGTTGGCTGTCGTGGTGAGCACGACGCGCTGCCCGCCGTCCCACACCCAGATATCTGGGTGACTCTTGTTCATACACACACACCCACCTCATCTGTCGTAGGGCGCTGCTGCCGTCACGTCATGCACAAGTGTCGTCACGCCCTCGGTGTCATGCACCATCTAAGGTCGTGAGGAGGGTCGGAACCACGCTGGGGGTGTGTGGGGTCGTTCACTCGGTAACTGTCATTAGCTGAAGTCGTCCGCGAGGAGGAGTTTTTGTGGTGGTGATGGATGCGTCATGTACACGTGCTGGTGTGGTGGATACCTTCCCCTTACCCCACCACACACACACACACACACACACACACACACACACACACACACACACACACACACACGGGCCATCATTCCCTGCCTGGCCATGACCAGACCAGCCCAGTGTGAGGAACTGGTCGAGGATGTGGCCAGCCTCCGCCGCTGGGTGGACACTAAGACCCCCCTACGTCCCCTCGAGCCAACCTGTCCTCTCTCCCTATACCCTCGTGTGCTGTCCTCTCTGCCTTGCCCGTCCCTCCCACCGCCACGGAGGACGGAGGCGCATTGTTCGAGTGGCAGTTTTTTACCGTGGGTTCCTCCTCCTCCTCCTCCTCTCCCAGGCGAGGAAATGACAGATATTAGGGCGGGCCGGGACACACATGCAGGGCGGCCATGATTGCCGACGACAACACACAATGTCCAGTCCAGGAGGTTATTATGGCTGGCTGGAGGGGCTTTGGCTCAGGGAGGGAGGGACGGGCAGCCGCAGTCATGAATGCACTGTGTGGGACGTTAGTGGAGCGTGTAATGGCTGCATTGAGTGGGTGGCGGAGGGCAACTTGACTGCTCGCCACATGCACAATGTCCAGCCCACACCAGCTCTGGTGATTATTGTGGTCACCCCACTGTACGGAGGGGTGGTGGAGGGGCATGAATTATGGCGTCCACACTTGTCCCGTGTGTGTAGTTAACGGGTGCTGATGGGGGTCGTGAGGTGGTGGTGATGACGGGCGAGAAATGGTCCTGGTGGGGTGAGGTGGGTGTGGGGTGATGCTGCAGGTCTAACGTGATGATGATGATGATGGAGGCCTGAGGTGTTACTGTGGGACCTGGGGTGTTGCTGACGATTCTAAGGTGTTGCTGAGCGTCCTGGGCAACAGCTGAGGGTCCTGGGGTGTTGCTGGAGGGTCCTGAAGTGCTGCTGGAGGGACCTGGGTTGGTCTTTTGGCCGTGCAGTACTGCTGAATGTGGGTGGGAGGGATGAGGCCCATACGTTACAGTACAGAGAGACATGGCGGGAGGAATGGATAACATTTTGTTAATTACACTGAGGAAACGTCTGATCCCGACCTTCTTAATGGCAGACACACAAGTTGAAATGATAATATCTCACTTCCAGTCTCCAGTAGACCGGGTCACTCAGGCTCGGTACCATGAGAATATTTTGGACAGCCTGGTTGACTTGTGTTCGTAATCATTGTTTGGTGTTCGTAATCACTGTTTGGTGTTCGTAATCACTGTTCGGTGTTCGTAATCACTGTTCGGTGTTCGTAATCATTGTTTGGTGTTCGTAATCACTGTTTGGTGTTCGTAATCACTGTTTGGTGTTCGTAATCACTGTTTGGTGTTCGTAATCATTGTTTGGTGTTCGTAATCACTGTTTGGTGTTCGTAATCATTGTTTGGTGTTCGTAATCACTGTTTGGACAATGATAATGATTGCATGTTCGTGTTATCCAACTCTGTTGCTTCGTAAACTTAGGTCCAAAATTTTTGTGTGTATCACCTGGTCTTCCTTTTGAACTTCATATGTTCGTTTCTGGTTATTTTATTGGTGTTGAACACGACGAGTTTTATGATCGATACTGCTATGTCATTTCAAAATGTGTTACATCTCATAGTGTGTGTGTGCTTCAGACTCAGCAGATATTATCAGAAATCTGTCGACACGAGTCTTCGTTGCTTATCATATGAGCTGGAGTTGGCCAGCGTCTTTCGCTCAAGTTTCTCGATCATAAAAGTGAACATCATAACTGTTCCAGATGTGGTCCTAGGTGCGCCGTGGGGAATTTAGTATTGTTTCTTATGTTTTATTGTGAATGTGAACTATATATATATATATATATATATATATATATATATATATATATATATATATATATATATATATATACACGCACCTAGGCAAAATTGTTTAGCATGTGAAATGATAACCGAATATTTCTCACTGCTCAAGGCCTGTATATTTTCATCCGTGTGAAGGTAGATCATCCATTATACATCCAGTCGTGTTTTCAGGTATTTTGATTAGTAAGTATGTGTAACTTTGTGTTAGTCTACCTTAGCATCCATTTTCTGTGTCTGTTTACTTCATCAAGTGTGTGTGTTCCATGAAGCAGTGGACCAGTCTCGCTCTGCTTGAATTTGTATTTAATCTGAAATAACTTTTGGTCGTTGGCAAATTTATTTTTTTGATACTTTATAGAGGTGGTTCTCTTTTCGTGGTTCATGTTATTGTTAGTATAACGCAAGAGTTGTGTGTATGTGTGTGTGTGTGTTTGTGTGTGTGTGTGTGTGGTTCACCGCCTGAATCGAACGCCAGAGTCGGTGTTTCGTGTGTGTGTGTGTGTGTGTGTGTGTGTGTGTCACACGGGACGCAGTTCAGGTGTATGATGTTATTGTGTGTGACGTCACTTGAGGTTGTGGTACGAGAGAATAAAAGATTTTCGTGTTTTTTTTTTTTTTTGGTGAATGACGTCAGTAGATATTTGTTATAACCCAGCTACAACGTCGAAATTACCAAGTGCCTCAGTATGATGCGATAACTTACCTTAGACCGAAGTAAAGCATATATTTCAGTACTTGGGAAACTCTCTCTCTCTCTCTCTCTCTCTCTCTCTCTCTCTCTCTCTCTCTCTCTCTCTCTCTCTCTCTCTCTCTCTCTCTCTCTCAAATCACAGTCGCGAGCTTCTGCCATTGTATTTCCTACCTGTAACAGTTGGCTGAATATATCAGTGACTGGGAATGTGGTCAACCACTATGTGTACGAGCCAGTTATGTGGTCAGCCACTATGTATACGGGCCAGTTATGTGGTCAGCCACTATGTATACGGGCCAGTTATGTGGTCAGCCACTATGTATACGGGCCAGTTATGTGGTCAGCCACTATGTATACGGCCAGTTATGTGGTCAGCCACTATGTATACGGGCCAGTTATGTGGTCAGCCACTATGTATACGGGCCAGTTATGTGGTCAGCCACTATGTATACGGGCCAGTTATGTGGTCAGCCACTATGTATACGGGCCAGTTATGTGGTCAGCCACTATGTATACGGGCCAGTTAGTGGTCAGCCACTATGTATACGGGCCAGTTATGTGGTCAGCCACTATGTATACGGGTCAGTTATGTGGTCAGCCACTATGTATACGGGCCAGTTATGTGGTCAGCCACTATGTATACGGGTCAGTTATGTGGTCAGCCAGTATGTATACGGGCCAGTTGTGTGGTCAGCCACTATGTATACGGGCCAGTTATGTGGTCAGCCAGTATGTATACGGGCCAGTTATGTGGTCAGCCACTGTGTATACGGGCCAGTTATGTGGTCAGCCAATCTGTATACGAGCCAGTTATGTGGTCAGCCAGTATGTATACGGGCCAGTTATGTGGTCAGCCACTGTGTATACGGGCCAGTTATGTGGTCAGCCAATCTGTATACGAGCCAGTTATGTGGTCAACCACTGTGTATACGAGCCAGTTATGTGGTCAGCCACTGTGTATACGGGCCAGTTATGTGGTCAGCCAATCTGTATACGAGCCAGTTATGTGGCCAGCCAGTATGTATACGGGCCAGTTATGTGGTCAGCCACTGTGTATACGGGCCAGTTATGTGGTCAGCCAATCTGTATACGAGCCAGTTATGTGGTAAGCCAGTATGTATACGAGCCAGTTATGTGGTCAGCCAGTGTGTACATAAGTCAGTTATGTGGTCAGCCAGTGTATGTATGAGGGTCAGGTGTATATAAGAAACTACCAGAAACAGGTATGAGGTGTGCCACACACCTACATACCTGACAGGTCAGGTATGTATTGTGTGGCAGTGCTGTCTTGACAAGGATCAGCAGGTGTACAGTGTAACACCTGCTGTACCATTTCGTGCTGAAGGATACATCGCAAACACCTGCAGCAGGTGTCAAGATCAACATTACAGGCAACACACACACACACACACACACACACACACACACACACACACACACACACACACGTACCCCACTCACACCTCTGGCCCAACAGGGTACAGTGACCCCCCCACCCCCCCTTCCCTCCACACACTGAGAACAGCAACGGAGAACAGAACAGTTATGCGTCAGGAGAACAGTTTGTGCGTCAGAACACGGGTGAGGAGGAGGAGGAGGAGGAGAAGAACAAAGAACACACGTCCCTTTTGTTGCCAGCCGTGAGACATTGTGTGAGGGAACGTGTCTTAAGATTGAGATGTGTGTGTGTGTGTGTGTGTGTGTGTGTGTGTGTGTGTGCTGACGTAGAGCCAGGCAGAGCCGTGTGATCACCACGCCCCGTGTGCGTGGAGCCGGTCGCACATACCATCACACCCCCGGGGGGGGGGGATATGATTATTGTCTACAACTACGATTAGCTTGTAGTGATCAGCGATTCGTAAGGTTTGTAGTGATCAGCGATCGTAATGTGCACAGTAATGATGATGATCAATACTAGTGATGTGCACGGTATTGAGAAGCCGTCACCACTCGTGCACCACAGTATGGTCATTACTACTAGTGATGTGCATAGTGACTGTATTGATCACCCACCCTGTATGGTCATCACCACTAGTGTTGTGCATAGTGACTGTATTGATCACCCACCCTGAATGGTCATCACTACTAACGATGTGCACAGTGACTGTATTGATCACTCACCCTGTATGGTCATCACTACTAGCGATGTGCACAGTGACTGTATTGATCACTCACCCTGTATGGTCATCACCACTAGTGTTGTGCATAGTAACTGTATTGATCACCCACCCTGTATGGTCATCACTACTAGCGATGTGCACAGTGACTGTATTGATCACTCACCCTGTATGGTCATCACTACTAGCGATGTGCACAGTGACTGTATTGATCACCCACCCTGTATGGTCATCACCACTAGTGTTGTGCATAGTAACTGTATTGATCACCCACCCTGTATGGTCATCACTACTAGCGATGTGCACAGTGACTGTATTGATCACTCACCCTGTATGGTCATCACTACTAGCGATGTGCACAGTGACTGTATTGATCACTCACCCTGTATGGTCATCACTACTAGCGATGTGCACAGTGACTGTATTGATCACTCACCCTGTATGGTCATCACTACTAGCGATGTGCACAGTGACTGTATTGATCACCCACCCAGTATAACCATCACCACTAGTGATGTGCATAGTGACTGTATTGATCAACCATGAGTAATATGAAGGGTAACGCTGTTGATCGCCACCGATGATATGCACAGTGATAATGCTGATCAGCAGCAGTATTGTGTTCACTAGTGGTAATGATCACCACCATTGCTCTGCACGGTAACAATAATGATCACCATCAGTGCTGTGCACGGTAATAATAATGATCACCATCAGTGCTGTGCACGGTAATAATAATGATCACCACCATTGCTGTGCACGGTAATAATAATGATCACCATCAGTGCTGTGCACGGTAATAATAATGATCACCACCATTGCTGTGCACGGTAATAATAATGATCACCATCAGTGCTGTGCTCGGTAATAATAATGATCACCATTAATGTGCACAGTAACGATACTGATCACCAGCAGTGATATAGTAAAAACACTGATGATCTGCACTGTGCACAGTAACAGCACCAGTCGTGTGCACAGTGACAGCGCCAGTCGTGTGCACAGTAACAGCACCAGTCGTGTGCACAGTGACAGCACCAGTCGTGTGCACAGTAACAGCACCAGTCTTGTGCACAGTGACAGCACCAGTCGTGTGCACAATAACAGCACCAGTCGTGTGCACAGTGACAGCACCAGTCGTGTGCACAGTAACAGCACCAGTCGTGTGCACAGTAACAGCACCAGTCGTGTGCACAGTAACAGCACCAGTCGTGTGCACAGTAACAGCACCAGTCGTGTGCACAGTAATAGCACCAGTCGTGTGCACAGTAACAGCACCACTCGTGTGCACAGTGACAGCACCAGTCGTGTGCACAGTGACAGCACCAGTCGTGTGCACAGTGACAGCACCAGTCGTGTGCACAGTAACAGCACGTCTTGTGCACAGTGACAGCACCAGTCGTGTGCACAGTAACAGCACCAGTCGTGTGCACAGTGACAGCACCAGTCGTGTGCACAGTAAGAGCACCAGTCGTGTGCACAGTAAGAGCACCAGTCGTGTGCACAGTAACAGCACCAGTCGTGTGCACAGTGACAGCACCAGTCGTGTGCACAGTGACAGCACCAGTCGTGTGCACAGTGACAGCACCAGTCGTGTGCACAGTAACAGCACCAGTCGTGTGCACAGTAACAGCACCAGTCGTGTGCACAGTGACAGCACCAGTCGTGTGCACAGTGACAGCACCAGTCGTGTACACAGTAACAGCGCCAGTCGTGTGCACAGTGACAGCACCAGCCGTGTGCACAGTAACAGCACCAGTCGTGTGCACAGTGACAGCACCAGTCGTGTGCACAGTAACAGCACCAGTCGTGTGCACAGTAATAGCACCAGTCGTGTGCACAGTAACAGCACCAGTCGTGTGCACAGTGACAGCACCAGTCGTGTGCACAGTGACAGCACCAGTCATGTGCACAGTAACAGCACCAGTCGTGTGCACAGTAACAGCACCAGTCGTGTGCACAGTAACAGCACCAGTCGTGTGCACAGTAACAGCACCAGTCGTGTGCACAGTAACAGCAACAGTCGTGTGCACAGTGACAGCACCAGTCGTGTGCACAGTAACAGCACCAGTCGTGTGCACAGCGACAGCACCAGTTGTGCACAGTGACCACCAGTCGTGTGCACAGTAACAGCACCAGTCGTGTGCACAGTAACAGCACCAGTCGTGTGCACAGTAACAGCACCAGTCGTGTGCACAGTAACAGCACCAGTCGTGTGCACAGTAACAGCACCAGTCTTGTGTACAGTGACAGCACCAGTCGTGTGCACAGTAACAGCACCAGTCGTGTGCACAGTAACAGCACCAGTCGTGTGCACAGTAACAGCACCAGTCGTGTGCACAGTAACAGCACCAGTCTTGTGTACAGTGACAGCACCAGTCGTGTGCACAGTAACAGCACCAGTCGTGTGCACAGTAACAGCACCAGTCGTGTGCACAGTAACAGCACCAGTCGTGTGCACAGTGACAGCACCAGTCTTGCGCACAGTAAGAGCACTAGTCGTGTGCACAGTGACAGCACTAGTCGTGTGCACAGTGACAGCACCAGTCGTGTGCACAGTAACAGCACCAGTCGTGTGCACAATAACAGCACTAGTCGTGTGCACAGTAACAGTACCAGTCGTGTGCACAGTAAGAGCACCAGTCCAATGCACAGCAACCTCAGCATCACTACAGTCGATGCAGAACATGGGTCAAGACAACATTGTGGCCTGGCGATGATGAGGGTTCGTTCCCCGGGCGGGGCCGCCAGACCCCTGGACAAGCGCTCTTAATTGCCAGCGACCAGGCAGCCAGCAGGAGAGGGAGGGCGGGCGGGCACAGGTGGGTAATAACCCGACGCACGCACTCCTCCCGCCATGAGTAGACCCGGGCTAGTGTGTGAGGGAGTTTTTGCTGGCAAAAATGCACGGGAGGAGGAGGAGGAGGAGGGAGGGATGTGTACCCTGTCCGCTACCTGGTCAAATACGTTGGTAAATGTGTTCGGGAAATTTGTGTCATTACAGGAAGGCAGTTACATGTCATCAATACATCCATTAACGTTACGTATAGACGTCAAGTAAGAGAATTGTAGAGAAACGTTGTATGTATATATATATATATATATATATATATATATATATATATATATATATATATATATATATATATATATATATATATAATTTTGAAACGTCACACAAGGTTCAGAAACATGAACGTACACAGTGGAGACAGTGTACGCAGACATGCGTTGATAGTACAGACAGTGTACGCAGACATGCGTTGATAGTACAGACAGTGTACGCAGACATGCGTTGATAGTACAGACAATGTACGCAGACATGCGTTGATAGTACAGACAGTGTACGCAGACATGCGTTGATAGTACAGACAGTGTACGCAGACATGCGTTGATAGTACAGACAGTGTACGCAGACATGCGTTGATAGTACAGACAATGTACGCAGACATGCGTTGATAGTACAGACAGTGTACGCAGACATGCGTTGATAGTACAGTGTACGCAGACATGCGTTGATAGTACAGTGTTCGCAGACATGCGTTGATAGTACAGTGTTCGCAGACATGCGTTGAAATTAAGGCAATATAAAGAGCAATGCTTAGGGTCACTACGCGGTACAGAAGCCAGACGTTACAGGTACAGCTGAAGTACAGAGGACGTAGCTACGTCCTGCCAGACCTCATGATAAGGTACACAGGTACAGACAGACGGACCGGTCATGTCCCCGGTACGATCGGGTACACAGACCGGTGGAGCCGATCACCGGGAACCGTCTCCCGGTGAGAGAGAGAGAGAGAGAGAGAGAGAGAGAGAGAGAGAGAGAGAGAGAGAGAGAGAGAGAGAGAGAGAGAGAGTACCTCCCTACTTACCTACGGTGATATTTCGCTGGGAGTACAGGGAGGGTCGTGAACCAGTAGCTGGTGCATGATGGAACCAGTGTAGTACAGGGAGGGTCATGAACCAGTAGCTGGTGCATGATGGAACCAGTGTAGTACAGGGAGGGTCATGAACCAGTAGCTGGTGCATGATGGAACCAGTGTAGTACAGGGGGGTCATGAACCAGTAGCTGGTGCATGATGGAACCAGTGTAGTACAGGGAGGGTCATGAACCAGTAGCTGGTGCATGATGGAACCAGTGTAGTACAGGGAGGGTCATGAACTAGTAGCTGGTGCATGATGGAACCAGTTTAATACAGGGGTGGTCATGAACCAGTAGCTGGTGCATGATGGAACCAGTGTAGTACAGGGAGAGTCATGAACCAGTAGCTGGTGCATGATGGAACCAGTTTAGTACAGGGGTGGTCATGAACCAGTAGCTGGTGCATGATGGAACCAGTGTAGTACAGGTGGGTCATGAACCAGTAGCTGGTGCATGATGGAACCAGTGTAGTACAGTGTGGGTCATGAACCAGTAGCTGGTGCATGATGGAACAGGTGTAGTACAAGGGGGTCATGAACCAGTAGCTGGTGCATGATGGAACCAGTGTAGTACAGGGAGGGTCATGAACCCTTAGCTGGTGCATGATGGAACCAGTGTAGTACAAGGAGGGTCATGAACCAGTAGCTGGTGCATGATGGAACCAGTGTAGTACAGGGAGGTGGGTCATGAACCAGTAGCTGGTGCATGATGGAACCAGTGTAGTACAAGGGGGTGGGTCGTGAACCAGTAGCTGGTGCATGATGGAACCAGTGTAGTACAGGGGGGTGGGTCATGAACCAGTAGCTGGTGCATGATGGAACCAGTGTAGTACAAGGGGGTGGGTCGTGAACCAGTAGCTGGTGCATGATGGAACCAGTGTAGTACAGGGATGTGGGTCATGAACCAGTAGCTGGTGCATGATGGAACCAGTGTAGTACAAGGGGGTGGGTCATGAACCAGTAGCTGGTGCATGATGGAACCAGTGTAGTACAGGGAGGTGGTCATGAACCAGTAGCTGGTGCATGATGGAACCAGTGTAGTACAAGGGGGTGGGTCGTGAACCAGTAGCTGGTGCATGATGGAACCAGTGTAGTACAGGGGGGGTAGGTCATGAACCAGTAGCTGGTGCATGATGGAACCATTGTAGTACAGGGGTGGGTCATGAACCAGTAGCTGGTGCATGATGGAACCAGTGTAGTACAGGGAGGGTCATGAACCAGTAGCTGGTGCATGATGGAACCAGTGTAGTACAGGGGGGTCATGAACCAGTAGCTGGTGCATGATGGAACCAGTGTAGTACAGGGAGGGTCATGAACCAGTAGCTGGTGCATGATGGAACCAGTGTAGTACAGGGGGGTGGTCATGAACCAGTAGCTGGTGCATGATGGAACCAGTGTAGTACAGGGGGGTCATGAACCAGTAGCTGGTGCATGGTGGAACCAGTGTAGTACAAGGGGGTGGGTCGTGAACCAGTAGCTGGTGCATAATGGAACCAGTGTAGTACAGTGGGGTGGGTCATGAACCAGTAGCTGGTGCATGATGGAACCAGTGTAGTGCAAGGGGGTGGGTCGTGAACCAGTAGCTGGTGCATGATGGAACCAGTGTAGTACAAGGAGGGTCATGAACCAGTAGCTGGTGCATAATGGAACCAGTGTAGTACAGTGGGGTGGGTCATGAACCAGTAGCTGGTGCATGATGGAACCAGTGTAGTACAAGGGGGTGGGTCGTGAACCAGTAGCTGGTGCATGATGGAACCAGTGTAGTACAGGGAGGGTCATGAACCAGTAGCTGGTGCATGATGGAACCAGTGTAGTACAGGGGGGTCATGAACCAGTAGCTGGTGCATGATGGAACCAGTGTAGTACAAGGGGGTGGGTCTTGAACCAGTAGCTGGTGCATGATGGAACCAGTGTAGTACAGGGGGGTGGTCATGAACCAGTAGCTGGTGCATGATGGAACCAGTGTAGTACAGGGGTGGGTCATGAACCAGTAGCTGGTGCATGATGGAACCAGTGTAGTACAGGGAGGGTCATGAACCAGTAGCTGGTGCATGATGGAACCAGTGTAGTACAGGGGGGTCATGAACCAGTAGCTGGTGCATGGTGGAACCAGTGTAGTACAGGGAGGGTCATGAACCAGTAGCTGGTGCATGAGAGGTTAGCTGAAGACATCATCATCCCCCACATGATAGATAACATGGCAGGTTGTGTGGCCGCTCGCAGGCCGGGTCATTACTGGTGTCTGCTCGGCCAGGGACGTCCTGTTGGCCGGCTCCCGTGTGCCCTCACCGCATGGACTTGGCCGCTGGCCGGAGTGGCCATTGCTCTGTGTCTGTGTCTGTCTGTCTGTCTGTGTGTCTGTCTGGGACGTGAGTCCCGCCTCAATGGCAGATGTTAATTAATGGCAGGTACTCTCTCTCTCTCTCTCTCTCTCTCTCTCTCTCTCTCTCTCTCTCTCTCTCTCTCTCTCTCTCTCTCTCTCTCTCTGATTACTGATTAACTGCTCAAACAGATGGTTCCTGATGATTATGTTAGTACCCAAATGGCGCCCTAGCTACGTCTCTTCGTCGTATATCAAGTGACTTAGATTTCTTTCTTGGGTCTCCCCTGATGATGTGATTATTACACGAAAGTGCACTTGGGAACTTGTGTGTGTGTATATATATATATATATATATATATATATATATATATATATATATATATATATATATATATATATATGTGTGTGTGTGTGTGTGTGTGTGTGTATATATATATATATATATATATATATATATATATATATATATATATATATATATATATATATATATATATATATATTGTTAATTATTTCATATTTACATGGTAACGCAGTGTTTCATACTAATTGCTAAATAATCATCAGTAACTTCACTCATTATTGTCAAATATTTTGAAAAATGTATGTTGACGTGTGGTGGTGTATGCCACATGTCGCCTGACACATAATTGTTTTGTTTATTGAACCACGATTTACTTTTGAACATTTCGATGTAGTGTGATATATATATATATATATATATATATATATATATATATATATATATATATATATATATATATATATACTAGTTTTATGTTATTGTAGGACAATAAAATGAGACGATACGAAAAGAAAACGTCTCAGCATTACGGTCAGTTGCCTTTCCCTGGAGAGAGAGAGAGAGAGAGAGAGAGAGAACCCGCCTATTGATGCTTGAGGATTATAACGACTTGTTAAACAGGTTCTTGCTGCAGCCAGTACCAGTTTATTTATCATAATTATCATAATAACCTCTTTTTATTTATCTCTGGCCTGGCCAGCGATGGTACGATCCAGCTGGCCTCGCCCCAGTGCTGTACCCTGCACCAACCCGCCCCGGACCCTCCTCCTCCCCTCCTGTGTTATTACACGTTCGTACACCCCCATCATGTTTACATGTCTTCTCGACTTGAACAGCCCTTCACAAACTATTAAAATCTGTTCTTCTCCTTCGGTACTGTGATAGATATAAACGCCCGCACGTTTTAAACGATTCCTTTTTTTCTTTTGGGTTTAGTAAGGTCTTGATCATAATGGGTTGTATCTGATTGTGTTCTGCGGACATTATTATACGTTGCCGGGCTCGTAACTTGGGCGCAGTTTTCGGTACCTGTTAGCCTGGCCGGCCAACAGGTACAGTGAAAGCCTGTATATTACACCGCCATTACACTGGTGGAACACATGTTTTCACAATATAACTCATGGTTTCGGGGAATCGTCTTGGTTTGGAGCGTTGGATATATGTATAAAACACACACACACACACAAGCGTTTTTGCAATACGTCTCACAGTACCTCCTGCATGTGGCGTGTTTTGCCTTGCCTGGGTTGTGCTGTTCCACACTGCTTTATCTCACTGTAGTTTTAGACGCAGTTTTATTTAATCTATTGCCAGGTTCGTTCTTTTAGAACCCAAGATTATACTTCCCCGTGCGTTCAAAAGTATCGTTTCGTTATTCATTCGTTGTACCGGCGATCTAACGCGCACCTGCGCATTTCCTACCCTTCCTCATCTGTCTTGTTGGTGATGTTCTCATCTTTGTGTTCTTTCGTGTGAGGTGTTCAGCACACGAACACTCGTACCACAGCTTTTGTTCAGCTGAAATTGATCATATGCAGTTCGTGGAGGGGGTGTCTTTTTTTCCGTTGGAGTACAACGTTTTCCACATGTTTCCCATTGTCTGTCAGTTCAATAGAAATTACTAGAATTATCTTTTTATTTTTCTTCTTTTTTTTCTCTCTCTCCCTCGTAATCACAGCAGCTTGGTCTTATTTGATGAATGTGTGTGTGTGTAACAAGGATGAGGAAGATGAGCTGTTTGAGAGCGAGAGTGAGAAAGACAAGTTTTTTTTTTGAGTCGCAATCACAATGTGAGAAAGATCAGCACCTGCTTGTTGTGTCAGGTGAGAAAGATAAGCTGCTTGACTCAAGAGGTGAGAAAGATAAGCTGCTTGACTCAAGAGGTGAGAAAGATAAGCTGCTTGACTCAAGAGGTGAGAAAGATAAGCTGCTTGACTCAAGAGGTGAGAAAGATAAGCTCTGTCAGTCAGAAGGTGAGGAAGATCAGCTGTTTGAGTCAGAAGGCGAGAGAGAGAGAGAGAGAGAGAGAGAGAGAGAGAGAGAGAGAGAGAGAGAGAGAGAGAGAGAGAGAGAGCAGTTGCCTGAGTCAGCTCAGAGAGATAACGTCTTGGTCAGAGAGCGACGTTCAAGCTGTTTAAGCTTAAGATAGAGATAGCTTTGTGTGAGATGACACGTAAGAGAGACGTACAGCTTTGAGGCAGCTGAGGAGGAGGAGGAGGAGGAGGAGGGACTGTCACACTCGCCTCGTGAGGAAGACTAAGTACTGGGCGTCAGCGAGTGAGAAACATTTAGCTGATGATGTTCGTGTAAAGTGACGGATGCGAGCGGATGCGAAGCTGGCCCAGGCTTCACGAACGATGGATGAGACATGGCCTCAGAAAGGCAACATTGGATGAGGAATGGATGAGTGAAAGAATGAGTTTTTGGTGACCGGCGTGTGAGGTAGCTCATGAGTGTGAGGAACACTTGAGAGAAAGATCAAGAGTATGAGGGTGGGAGGAGGGAAGGCACTTTAAAGGTGGGGCGAAATTAACTGGACCTTTGGGCGGGTGAGAGAGAGAGAGAGAGAGAGAGAGAGAGAGAGAGAGAGAGAGAGAGAGAGAGAGAGAGAGAGAGAGAGAGGCATATGTCTCTGGCGAGGAAGATAACAGCTCGAGTGGAGTGAGAAATATCAGGTGTGAGCAGGTCAGGCAAAGGTGTGTGTGTGTGTGTGTGTGTGTGTGTGTGTGTGTGATGTGAGGGGGGGGGGGGGGGCGATCAGGTGTTTGTGACGCGGGTCACAGCAACATTGGTGTGGGGCAGCGGACGTGTCCTGTCCGGCTGCTGGTGTGGGGTGGGTGTGGGGTGTGTGTGGGTGTGTGTGTGGGGTGAAGACACAGGTCGTCGTGCACGGGGCAGATGCTGGCTGTGTCGTGAGGACCAGACGTAAGGCCGTGAGGGGGTCTCAGTGCTTTGCCATGGGGACAAGACAAAGGTGGTCGAGTGGGTGGTGTGAGGGGTCACGACAGGTGGTGTGAGGGGTCACGACAGGTGGTGTGGGGGTCAAGACAGGTGGTGTGGGGGTCAAGACAGGTGGTGTGGGGGTCAAGACAGGTGGTGTGGGGGATCAAGACAGGTGTGGTGTGGGGGGTCACGACAGGTGTGGTGTGGGGGGTCAAGACATACTTACTCAGGTGGCTGCTCTCCTGTAAGGACGAGACAGGTCGTTGGATGACTGTGAAGACACAGGTCGTGGGTTGAATCGTTAGGATCATACACAGGTAGTGGGGATAAAGGTTATACGAAGACAAGACACAGGTAGTTGGGTTAGGGCCGCCTGCACAAGGCATGGGTGTTGTGGAAGGGTGTGTGTGTGTGTGTGTGTGTGTGTGTGTGTGTGTGTGTGTGTCAGACACTACCGTTACCAACACATCACTACCACCAGTGGGGTCGGCAGCAGTCCCCCCTCTGACCCCAGTCACGTAGAAAATGGAACAATAATTAACCAAGTTCTGGAACACGACGGTACGACCCTGGAATATATTGCCTGACCTTTGACCTGGCTCTTATGGAACGTACTGTCGTGCTTAAGGGTCGTACCGTCGTGCTCAAGGGTCGTATCGTCGTGTTCAAGGGTCGTACCGTCGTGTTCAAGGGTCATAAGTTCGTGTGCAAGGGTCGTACCGTCGTGCTCAAGGGTAGTAAGGTCGTGTTCAAGGGTCATAAGTTCGTGTTCAAGGGCCATAAGTTCGTGTTCAAGGGTCATGAGTTCGTGTTCAAGGGTCGTCACGTCGTGTTCAAGGCTCGTACCGTCGTGCTCAAGGGTCGCCACGTCATGTTCAAGGGTCATAAGTTCGTGTTCAAGGGTCGTCACGTCGTGTTCAAGGGTCATACGTTCGTGTTCAAGGGTCGTCACGTCGTGTTCAAGGCTCGTACCGTCGTGCTCCAGGGTCGTCACGTCGTGTTCAAGGGTCATAAGTTCGTGTTCAAGGGTCGCCACGTCGTGTTCAAGGGTCATAAGTTCGTGTTCAAGGGTCGTCACGTCGTGTTCAAGGATCATAAGTTCGTGTGCAAGGGTCGTAACGTCGGGTGCAAGGGTCGTAACGTCGTGCTCAAGGGTTCTAAGGTCGTGTTCAAGGGCCATAAGTTCGTGTTCAAGCTCCATGAGTTCGTGTTCAAGGGTCGTACCGTCGTGTTCCACGGGATGAAGTCTATAAACTTTTCTCACTCTTTTTGAAGTGGAAATCTTCCTTCCACACCCGAGGCGTGAAGGCAACACACCAGGGCTTGTGGGTAATGACGGGCGAGGGGAACGTATTCCAAAGTCTAGCGGTGGAAGGGAAGAAACAGACGTGACAGCGGCTCTCGCTCTCTCTTGTGTGTGTGTGTGTGTGTGTGTGTGACCCCAAGATGGAAGTAGATCGCACGGCTGAACAATACTCAGTGTCTCTCGCGCGGCCATAGCAACCCGTGACTGGGGTCGCGAGAAGGAGAAATTCCAAGAGGTTTTCAGTCCCATATAACACACACACACACACACACACACACACACACACACTTCTCCTCCTCCTCCTTACGTCTGCCGGGACCCCGACGCCCAAGCTACCCTCCTCACTGAAATTATCGCTCGCTCTTAACTGCATCTAACTACCAATTAGCTGTCGGGGAAGATAACTGGTGGGTAACTGGTTCACGATTGTGAGCAAACAGGAGCGTCAGATGGTATGGTTCATTCTTCGTGGTCCTGGAGGGCTGGTGACTCCCTCCCACCCACTTATCTTCTTCCACTGTTGATTTCAATCCGAGTTCATGACCACACCATCTCCAGCGAGGCGAGGGGGCACGCATGCCCCCCTGGCTTCCACACACACACACACACACACACACACACACAGTCTGTCTCGAAACTGGGTCGACTCTCGAGAGACACGATCACATTGATTTGTGTTCGTAGTGGACAACAGACTCAGGTTCGGATCAGCTACCCAAATTCGCCTGTAGCGTAGTGAGGTCTGGCGCAGGGTTCCTCACGGTTTCGGATTCGTTTTCGTTCGTTTTCTCGTATCCGGATTTTGTGTTCCGTGGGCCTGGGTGAAGGTGTCCTGGGTCCGGGTGTGGTCTGGCACTGGCCCGGGTGGCTTTCTAGTGTGGGTCACCAGCGATTATGCCTTAAATCCCAGTGGACACCATACATTAATGCGACTCTCGCCCCCTCCCTCCTCCGTTGCTCCTCTCTGTCTTCCCTCCAGTGTCCTCCATTCCTGTACTCTCTCTCTCTCTCTCTCTCTCTCTCTCTCTCTCTCTCTCTCTCTCTCTCTCTATATATATATATATATATATATATATATATATATATATATATATATATATATATCACACACACGCACACACACACATACGTCCCTGCCTGCCAGCAGCAGCTAGCTAGCCAAGCTGGAGTGAGTGAGGATGGCCGATCACGAGCGCTGGTCCAGGCTGGGCCTCTGCTCCCCCGAGCCCTCATTATAGCCAGCTACTGCTACTCCCTCCCTCCCACCCAGGCCAGCCTACTGCCACAGACACACACACACACACACACACACACACACACACATACACACACACATACACACACACACACACACACACACACACACACACACACATACACACACACACACACACATACACACGTATCCAGGATTTGCTAGGTGGAAGGGTGGTATTATGAACTTTCAAGAGAGTGGGTGGGTGGGTGAAGGAGTATGGCACATTGTGAACAAAGACAATGGTGTTTGTATGTTACGTACCAACACATTACGTCGTGGAGAAGTTAGCTGTTTGTGAGTTACTTGGATGATAAATTCAATCACGAATATGAGTTAAATTCTGATGAAACTCAATACAGTTGGTGTACGTAAGTTAGTGTATTACGAGACCGATGTAACATATATTCATGATGTTTGATAACACAGAACAGCTGAGCAATAATCATGAAATATCTGTTCAATGAGACATATTTATTTATACTGATAGAGAAAATTGGTCGTTCTAAACCCGCGTCTGTGTTTTGGGGAAGGTGGCTGACCTGGTAAAGTCTCATTGTGTATATATGACTGACGGCCACATATATACTGAAATACATGTTTCATTTGTCTTCGTCTTCGAGGGATATTACATGGGTCGGTATGATTACAGGAGTATATCAATCATGACAATGATTAAGTTTTTTGGGTTTACTGTATAGGTCAAGAGAGAAACAGTTACCCACGCCTACCCATGCCTTTACCACGCCCCTGCGAGCGCGCACACACACACACACACACACACACACACACACACACACACACACACACACACACACACACACTAAAATGGAAATTCAATATATCACAATACAATACCAATATAACAAGAAGTGACCATGTATTGGTTGAATTTGCTATTATTATAAAATCAGAACATAGAAATAACAGAGAGGAGAGCAGACGTGGGAGGAGGTGATGTAATTGCAGAACTGAACACATAACCAATAGAATTTCCGTGGGAACATTGACTGGGAAATGAAGTTCAGCGTCCGTGATGCTGGTTATAGAAGAGTTTCTAAATTTACAGTGAAGGAGGAGGAAGATGGGCGACTGTAGCCGTGAGGACATAGGGGAGAGAGAGAGAGAGAGAGAGAGAGAGAGAGAGAGAGAGAGAGAGAGAGAGAGAGAGAGAGAGAGACGACTTGGGAGATTCATTATGATAGAGACGTGGTTAACATTGCTGTCTGCCAGCTCTTACAGGGAGATAAGAGAGCAATGCTTGAGTATAGCAAGGTGAGAGAGAGAGAGAGAGGAGGGACAGAGAGCACTGGAACATGGCCATTGTGGACAGGACAGGAGACAGCAGTAAAGTCATCCACAAAGTGATCAGGAGTACGGAAAATTGTGGGATGAAATAACGGAGAAGAAGGTTCGTGGCTTGAGAGGGAAGGGTTGTAAAGACACACGTGCAGCTGAATGTCAAGTTCAATGTGGTGTTTTCACAGTGGGAGACGCCATAGCCCCCACACCAGTGACGTGGGACAGGGTGGGAGGGAAGAGGTTTTGAATGCGTTGAAATATATCTCATTACGAAGGACGTCATGGAGGCGCGTGAAGGACCATGACCTGTGTAAAGTTCATGGCTGTGATGTTTGATCGTCCATGAACGTACAGCTACGCTTGACACCCCGCCCGCCTGCCTGCCTGTACTGTTCAAGACGCTGGAGGAAGAAAGGTGAAAATGCCACGGGGAAGTGGAGGGCAAATGTCATACCTTTGTTCAAGACAGGAGAGAGAGAGAGAGAGAGAGAGAGAGAGAGAGAGAGAGAGAGAGAGAGAGAGAGAGAGAGAGAGAGAGAGAGAGAGAGAGAAGCTGCGTTGACCTACACCAGACCACAGTGACTAATGTATCCCGTAAAATACTGTAAGAGATAATCAGAAAACCTGGATGACTACTTGCCAGGGAGAAAGTACCCGAGCGAGAGACAAGAGGGAGTCAATTACATGGGGTCACGCGTACACAACCTTTCGGACTTCAGCGAGGGGAGTGAGCTGTGTTTTACACCAAACAGGTTGGGTCGATTTTTACCCACGGTGGATTAACAGAAAGTATTTGACACCGTACCATAAAGGGAGGTTTGGCAGAGAAACAAGATCATAAGGCAGGAATAAGAGCTAGATTTCTAATTGTTATGAAATCACTTATAGTGGACGCGAACAAAGGAAGTATGTCAGAGAGACCTTCTCGAAATGGGTTGAGGTAACCAGTGGCGTACCACAGGACTCAGAACCATCGCTCTTTCTGATCTGTGTGTACGACCCACCAGTAGGCACTGGGATAAGGAGCTAGCATCAGCTTACAGGGAAACCTAGATAAACTCCAGACTTCTTCTCATACGTGGCTGATGAAACTCAACTCGAGGAATGACAACGAAGGTGAGACACAGTGGAAGAAGGACTGTAGGGAGTCTCTGTATATAAGGGACTTGGGAGTCGACATTGTACCTTCCCTGCCACCAGGAGAATGTAAAGAAGGTAGCCTGTGGTGCTGGTAAATACCAGGTATGATGATAATGATGATGATGACGAAATAGTATGTTAGGTTCGAAGATGCCTGCCTCTCTAGCTTGGTCAGCACATTCAGCACAAAGTATTGATATAGAATATCCAAAGGAAGGCATCAAGGATGGTACGAGAATTAAGAGAGTTGGAATATACAGTAAGAGGTTTGACTTCCTCCATTTGTCCCCACCCGGAAGGAGCTAAACTTGATCACATTTAGATTTACGTTTTCAGAGCAGTTGGCTGGTCTTCAGCGACCACTCCTTCAGAAGATGCAAAGATCAGACAACCAGAAGCCATGGCATGAAATCCAACAGAACTTTGTGAAAAATAACGTTAAAGAAAAACCATTTTATGTATAAGAGTAATGGATTAATGGGTTAAACTGAATAGCGTGAATGTGGACAGTATATAGACTTTGATAATGTGTACGATGGAGAAAGTTAAAGTGACCGGGGGCCCCCCTCACTCGTGCAACCCCCCCCCCCCCCCCCCCACTCGTGCAAACCCCCCTTACTGTACAAAGAGGTAATTACAGTCTGACAGAAGCTGGTGTTACTAAGGTGAACAACATCGACCATCAGTTCGTGATGTAAAGTGAACGTCAGTCGGTGAAGTTTGGTTTAACAATGATGGCAATAAATACTGTGTAGTGTGTGGGTGAAGACAAAATACAGTAAGGTATAATACAGGAGTGGAGACCATGATTTAGTGTCTGCTCTGAGGTTGAAGATAATAAACTTTCATATTCTGAGTGTGAGGACAATAAAACAGTGTGTTCTCTGACACTGAAGACAGTTTATACTGAAGACGTTAAGATAATATAAACTATATATTCCCTAAGAATGAAGACAGGGTAAGAGTGAAGACAGGGAAATAATATATCCATTGAGAGTGAAGGCAGTATATACGGTGAGTGAAAAAAGTATATACGGTAAGAGTGAAGACAGTATATACGGTAAGAGTGAAGACAGTGTATACTTGAGAGTGAAGACAGTATATACGGTGAGAGTGAAGACAGTATATACGGTAAGAGTGAAGACAGTGTATACTTGAGAGTGAAGACAGTATATACGGTGAGAGTGAAGACAGTGTATACTTGAGAGTGAAGACAGTATATACGGTAAGAGTGAAGACAGTGTATACTTGAGAGTGAAGACAGTATATACGGTAAGAGTGAAGACAGTGTATACTTGAGAGTGAAGACAGTATATACGGTAAGAGTGAAGACAGTGTATACTTGAGAGTGAAGACAGTATATACGGTAAGAGTGAAGACAATATGAACAATAGAGGTAATATAAGGAGGTGTGGCAGCAGCAGATGATGACAACAGTGTTGGTGGTGCAGTACCTCCCTACCTGCTGACACACACACACACACACACACACACACACACACACACACATAAACACACACACACACACACACACACACACACACACACACACACACTCACACACACACACACACACACACACGCATAAACACACACACACACACACACTCACACACACACACACACACACACACACACACACACCCTCACATTGCTCATCACCTTTCCCCTCCCCCCACCGCCTACCTCCTGCCCCACCCACCTCCTGTCATTCTTCATCCCATGGCCTCCAGTCACTCCACTTCCCCCGTCCTCCCATGGCCTCCAGTCACTCCACTCCTCCCCTCCTCCCATGGCCTCCAGTCACTCCACTTCCCCTCCTCCCATGGCCTCCAGTCACTCCACTCCTCCCCTCCTCCCATGGCCTCCAGTCACTCCACTTCCCCTCCTCCCATGGCCTCCAGTCACTCCACTCCTCCCCTCCTCCCATGGCCTCCAGTCACTCCACTTCCCCCTCCTCCCATGGCCTCCAGTCACTCCACTTCCCCTCCTCCCATGGCCTCGTCACTCCACTCCCCCTCCTCCCATGGCCTCCAGTCACTCCACTTCCCCCTCCTCCCATGGCCTCCAGTCACTCCACTTCCCCTCCTCCCATGGCCTCGTCACTCCACTCCCCCTCCTCCCATGGCCTCGTCACTCCACTCCCCCTCCTCCCATGGCCTCCAGTCACTCCACTTCCCCCTCCTCCCATGGCCTCCAGTCACTCCACTTCCCCTCCTCCCATGGCCTCGTCACTCCACTTCCCCTCCTCCCATGGCCTCCAGTCACTCCACTCCTCCCCTCCTCCCATGGCCTCCAGTCACTCCACTTCCCCTCCTCCCATGGCCTCCAGTCACTCCACTCCCCCCCCGCCCTCCCATGGCCTCCAGTCACTCCACTTCCCCCCCCCCCCACCTCCCATGATGAGTAATGGCTGCTTCGACTCTTGAGGACACAGCGTTAATCTGACTCTTGGGTTCGAATCTCACCGTGAAACTTTTGAGTCGGACTGTAGTCTGGATGTTTGAACGTCAATAATAATTATACCCAACATTTAGAAATGAATATGTTCTGAAGATCCAAGATTTGACGGTCTTGTACCTAAAACATCTCAAAGGCAAAAGTTCGTAGCGTAGCGACACAGGTCAGCACTACGTTCAGACCTCGGGTGAGGTGTACGCTGGATGTTACCTCCTCCTGCCACCCGGTGAGCTGAACACGACAAAGGGTCGTTCGTTACTGGTCGTTGCCGCCAAGCATCGTCTGCTATGACGTCACGTGCTCTGACATCACGCAGTCGCACATTAGTTGGTGCATGAAAATAATCGAAATGTAATTCGACTTATTTATGTACTTGTAATTTTCATTTTTGTAACGCACTTTTATCGTCCTCTTAAAAAAGAATTACTTTACGGATGTGACGACGTAACCTTACGAAGATCAGTTACTGTAATATCAATCGATGTGGTACATTTCGTACACCTGCCGAGTTGTTTTTGATGTAACGGTAGAAATTAAAAATAAAAAAAGGGGGAGAGGGAAACATGGCGAAATTAAGATTGAAGTAAGGTTTAACCCAGTTAATCATTTATATAAAGAAAGAGAACGTAGAAAAAAATCTGAGCTCAGTTTGCTGTGGACGAGATTATATTCCATTGTTATTGTAGCGTCGTCTGCTCACGCCACATGCATGTAAACAATTGTGCGTTCAAAAAAGAATGATTTACACTGTTTTCATCTGAACGTTCTTTCTGTGACTAACTTTGTTTGTAAGACGTTTTAAGACCGTACACAGAATTGATCAAAAAATAGATGTGGTCATAATTTTTCATATAAGAACCTTCAAAATATCTCGCTACGAACGCACACGGCCACACCAAGCGGACGCAAACACACCAAAACAATTTTCTTTTAATGAAATATAAAGTCAGGCAAATGTCGCCGTCTGGGAAAGTTAGGTTTAAACGTTCCTCTAAAATTAACGATATGCAACCCCTCATTATCACTCATATATTGCTCACGTTCGAGATAAGTGGTGGTTGATAATATGTATATTCACCCTACCTTTTGAGCCAATTTCGTATGTATATTAGTGTTCTGTTAAGTGTAAGAAATTGATTAAAGTGATTATCGCTGATATTCTTATGTTCAGCCTCCTGCTTCCGTTAAGTATAGATCTATACCGACCTGTTCTACAAAATATAAAACTTAGGAAATTTTATTATTATTATCTATTATTATTATTATTGTTGTTAATACACACACACACACACACACACACACACACACACACACACACACATATATATATATATATATATATATATATATATATATATATATATATATATATATATATATATATATATATATATCTTTTCTTTTCTTTTAAACTATTCGCCATTTCCCACGTCAGCGAGGTAGCGTTAAGAACAGAGGACTGGGCCTTTTTTGGAATATCCTCACCTGGCCCCCTCTGTTCCTTCTTTTGGAAAATTTAAAAAAAAATGAGAGGGGAAGATTTCCAGCCCCCCCGCTCCCTCCCCTTTTAGTCGCCTTCTACGACACGCAGGGAATACGTGGGAAGTATTCTTAACCCCCTATCCCCAGGGATAATATATATATATATATATATATATATATATATATATATATATATATATATATATATATATATATATATATATATATGTATGTATATATATATATATATTTACCAGGAATACTCAACAAACTTATACCTCTGTAATTTGAGCACTCACTCTTATCCCCTTTGCCTTTGTACAATGGCACTATGCACGCATTCCGCCAATCCTCAGGCACCTCACCATGAGTCATACATACATTAAATAACCTTACCAACCAGTCAACAATACAGTCACCCCCTTTTTTAATAAATTCCACTGCAATACCATCCAAACCCGCTGCCTTGCCGGCTTTCATCTTCCGCAAAGCTTTCACTACCTCTTCTCTGTTTACCAAATCATTTTCCCTAACCCTCTCACTTTGCACACCACCTCGACCAAAACACCCTATATCTGCCACTCTATCATCAAACACATTCAACAAACCTTCAAAATACTCACTCAATCTCCTTCTCACATCACCACTGGTAAATTATATGGGAGGGTATTGATTGAGAGGGTGAAGGCATGTACAGAGCATCAGATTGGGGAAGAGCAGTGTGGTTTCAGAAGTGGTAGAGGATGTGTGGATCAGGTGTTTGCTTTGAAGAATGTATGTGAGAAATACTTAGAAAAGCAAATGGATTTGTATGTAGCATTTATGGATCTGGAGAAGGCATATGATAGAGTTGATAGAGATGCTCTGTGGAAGGTATTAAGAATATATGGTGTGGGAGGAAAGTTGTTAGAAGCAGTGAAAAGTTTTTATCGAGGATGTAAGGCATGTGTACGTGTAGGAAGAGAGGAAAGTGATTGGTTCTCAGTGAATGTAGGTTTGCGGCAGGGGTGTGTGATGTCTCCATGGTTGTTTAATTTGTTTATGGATGGGGTTGTTAGGGAGGTAAATGCAAGAGTTTTGGAAAGAGGGGGCAAGTATGAAGTCCGTTGGGGATGAGAGAGCTTGGGAAGTGAGTCAGTTGTTGTTCGCTGATGATACAGCGCTGGTGGCTGATTCATGTGAGAAACTGCAGAAGCTGGTGACTGAGTTTGGAAAAGTGTGTGGAAGAAGAAAGTTAAGAGTAAATGTGAATAAGAGCAAGGTTATTAGGTACAGTAGGGTTGAGGGTCAAGTCAGTTGGGAGGTGAGTTTGAATGGAGAAAAACTGGAGGAAGTGAAGTGTTTTAGATATCTGGGAGTGGATCTGGCAGCGGATGGAACCATGGAAGCGGAAGTGGATCATAGGGTGGGGGAGGGGGCGAAAATCCTGGGGGCCTTGAAGAATGTGTGGAAGTCGAGAACGTTATCTCGGAAAGCAAAAATGGGTATGTTTGAAGGAATAGTGGTTCCAACAATGTTGTATGGTTGCGAGGCGTGGGCTATGGATAGAGTTGTGCGCAGGAGGATGGATGTGCTGGAAATGAGATGTTTGAGGACAATGTGTGGTGTGAGGTGGTTTGATCGAGTGAGTAACGTAAGGGTAAGAGAGATGTGTGGAAATAAAAAGAGCGTGGTTGAGAGAGCAGAAGAGGGTGTTTTGAAGTGGTTTGGGCACATGGAGAGGATGAGTGAGGAAAGATTGACCAAGAGGATATATGTGTCGGAGGTGGAGGGAACAAGGAGAAGAGGGAGACCAAATTGGAGGTGGAAAGATGGAGTGAAAAAGATTTTGTGTGATCGGGGCCTGAACATGCAGGAGGGTGAAAGCAGGGCAAGGAATAGTGAATTGGAGCGATGTGGTATACCGGGGTTGACGTGCTGTCAGTGGATTGAGGATTGAAGCAGGGCATGTGAAGCGTCTGGGGTAAACCATGGAAAGCTGTGTAGGTATGTATATTTGCGTGTGTGGACGTATGTATATACATGTGTATGGGGGGGTTTTGGGCCATTTCTTTCGTCTGTTTCCTTGCGCTACCTCGCAAACGCGGGAGACAGCGACAAAGTATAATAAAATAAACAAAATAATATATATATATATATATATATATATATATATATATATATATATATATATATATATATATATATATTCCTGATTCCACGGGGAAAATGAAACTCGATAAGTTCCCAAGTGCACTTTTGTGTAATAATCTCATCATCAGGGGAGACACAAGAGAGAAATATAAGTCAGTTGATATACATCGAAGAGACGAAGCTAGGACGCCATTTGGTAAACATATGATTGTCCAATCACATGTTTACCAAATGGCGTCCTAGCTTCGTCTCTTTGATGTATATCAACTGATTTATATTTCTCTCTTGTGTCTCCCCTGATGATGTGATTATGTGATTATTACACGAAAGTGCACTTGGGAACTTATCGTGTTTCATTATCCCCGTGGACTCGTCGGAATATCTTGATCACGCGCAAAATTGTGATCCTTTCCAACATATATATATATATATATATATATATATATATATATATATATATATATATATATATATATATATATATATATATATGTACGAAGAAAGTGCATATGAACGCGCACCTTCATAGAACATACAAATCTCCAACAGCCAGGATCGAACCCGGGACTCCTGTGCAAGCGGCGGGAATGCTAACCGTTAGGTTATGGGCCCACAGCCTAATAGTTAGCATTCCCGCCTCTTCCACAAGGGTCCCGGGTTCGATCCTGGCTGTTGGAGGTTTGTATGTTCGATGTATATATATATATATATATATATATATATATATATATATATATATATATATATATATACACGAACATATACACATGTACTTATCTATACTTGCTTGCCTTCATCCATTCCTGGCGCTACCCCGCCCCACAGGAAACAGCATCACTACCCCTTGCTTCAGCGAGGTAGCGCCAGGAAAACAGACAAAAAAAAAGAAAAAGAAGGCCACATTCGTTCACACTTAGTCTCGCTGTCATGTGTAATGCACCGAAACCACAGCTCCCTTTCCACTTCCAGGCCCCACAGACCTTTCCACGGTTTATCCCAGACGTTTCACAAAGTCCATTGACAGCTTTATTCCTTGCACGTCTCTCACCCTCCTGTAAGTTCAGGTCCCAGTCGCTCAAAGACTTTTTCACTCCATCCTTCCACCTCCAATTTGGTATTCCTTTTCTCGTTCCCTCCACTTCTGACACATATATCCTCTTTGTCAATCTTTCCTCACTCACACTTCACTTCCTCCAGTTTTTCTCCATTCAAACTTACCTTTCCAATTGAGCTGTCCCTCAGTCCTACTGAACCTAATAACGTTGCTCTTATTCACATTTACTCTTATTTATATATATATATATATATATATATATATATATATATATATATATATATATATATATATATATATATATATATATATATATATATATTTTTTTTTTTTTTTTTTTTTTTTTTTTTTCATACTATTCGCCATTTCCCGCGATAGCGAGGTAGCGTTAAGAACAGAGGACTGGGCCTTTGAGGGAATATCCTCACCTGGCCCTCTTCTCTGTTCCTTCTTTTGGAAAAAAAAAAAAATATATATATATATTCCTGGGTCAAGCCCATGGTCAGATCTTCATAAATAAGGGTCGTACCGTCGTGCCATCTGATCAAGTTAGAACAAAAAATTGTAGTATTAAACGGCATTTGAACAATGCAGTTTGAATAACAGACAGGAGACCAAATAGCTTATGGATCAGTGTCTTGTTCCTGGCAAAAATTAAATGATCGCTTGGACACAAAAAAATCATAGTGAGATATGTAGACTTTATTTCCCTAAATATACACAGATATCATGACTGTGATAAGCGTAATTGAAGGTCACGTAATAGAGATAAATGGAAGGCAAGCATGGACATTTAATGGCTACACTACAGTAATATAGAGATATATAACATAGAGATACATAAATTTTACATGCGTGTATATATATATATATATATATATATATATATATATATATATATATATATATATATATATATATATATATATATATATATGAGTAATTAAAGGGTTAGAGAGAAAAAAGATGTGTGGTAATGAAAAGAGTGTGATTGAGAGAGCAGAAGATTGTATACGATAAAGTTTGGACATAAGGAGAAATGAGTGAGGAAAGGTTGACAAAGAGGATATGTGTGTCAGAAGTGGAGTGAACAAGGAAAACGGGGATACCAAACTGGAGATGGAAGGAGGGAGCGATTAGGGCCTGAACATGCAGCAGGGTGAAAGGCGTGCACAGGTTAGAGTAAATTGGAACGATGTGGTATACCGGGGTCGACGTGTAGTTAATGGACTGAACCAGGGCATGTGGAGCGTTCAGGGTAAACCATAGAAAGGTCTGTGGGGCCTGGATGCGCCTAGGGAGGTGTGCTTTGGGTGCATTACACAACTGCTGCAGACTGAGTGTGAACGACTGTGGTCTTTCTTCTTTTGTTATTGGTCCTACGCGGGAAATGGCTATCAAATATGATATATATATATATATATATATATATATATATATATATATATATATATATATATATATATATATATATTTTTTTTTTCATACTATTCGCCATTTCCCGCGATAGCGAGGTAGCGTTAAGAACAGAGGACTGGGCCCTTGAGGGAATACCCTCACCTGGCCCCCTTCTCTGTTCCTTCTTTTGGGAAAAAAAAAAAAAAAAAAACGAGAGGGGAGGATTTCCAGCCCCCCGCTCCCTTCCCTTTTAGTCGCCTTCTACGACACGCAGGGAATACGTGGGAAGTATTCTTTCTCCCCTATCCCCAGGGATAATATATATATATATATATATGATTTTATGAAAAGGTAATCGCACTCCATTTGATCAGACAGTTTCGTTTACTAAACCTTTATAATGTATAACCTGTTTCACGGAAGAAATCAGCCTAACGTGTTGTAAACAACCCACAGAGTGTGATGGTGTTGGAGTTGAAACTTTATGATGATGTGACCATTACACGAGAGTGCACTAGGGAACTAATCGTGCTTTATTTTCCTCGCGTATATATATATATATATATATATATATATATATATATATATATATATATATATATATATATATATATATATATATATATCCCTCCTTAAACTGGAAAGGTAGTGAAGTACATTTTTCATTTGATAATTGACAGACGTTCTTTCGTTGAAATTCAAAAACAATTTGTATTTCTTCATCCAGTTCTTGAATATGAATTTCAAATTCCATGCAACAGTTATGTCTGGCTCGATAGCTACAGCTCCCTCCTCAAGCTGGATCTAGAGCCAATACGAGGTCACTTCACGGGACGATCCTTGAACATAGTTCGAAGGTTTAGGTTAATGGCCAGGCCAGTGTACCCAAGGGTCGTACCGTCGTGTTCAAGGGTCGTACTGTCGTGCTCAAGGATCGTACCGTCGTGCTCAAGGATCGTAACATCGTGCTCAAGGATCGTACCATCGCACTTAAGGGTCGTACTGTCGTGCTCAAGGGTCGTACCATCGTGCTCAAGGGTCGTACCGTCGTAGTCAAACTGTTAAATATATTTGTTCGATATCCTCGACAGATGTACTGAAATTTGATTTATTCCTTGGGAAGAAGACTCGACACTGGAAGGTTTAGCCAGCAGTACAGTTCGCTGTGTAACATGGCGGCCACCCCACCTCCATCATTTCTCTCTCTCTCGCTTTCCTTGTTGGCCGTTGTGACGAGCCCCGGGCTGTGTTGAGAGGACTGACATACATTTAATCCGACTTGATATTTAATGAGTGACGTCCAAGATCATGTTGGATGTGTTATGTAAGGACGAGCACAACACGGACTAGGGTGAGGAGGGAATGTATCGTGCAAGGGGCGCGTCATGCACACACACACACACACACACAGCTTCTCCTCCATTATTCATGCAGTTCGCTTGGGCGGCGGCGTTGTGTCGTCAGTTTAGACACAGAAAATAAGCGGGCTGTTTATATCCCTATTTATTATCTCTGCTTTATACCCAAGGGCTTTGGGGGGCTCCACCAAGAATGCCATTGCCTTGTATTCGTATTTCTTCTACCAATCACCTCTCTCTCTCTCTCTCTCTCTCTCTCTCTCTCTCTCTCTCTCTCTCGTCTTTTGTTTCTTTTTACCGTTTTTCTGGGAGAATCCTCGCGATTGGAGGAATCCGGATTCTGTGTCGAACGAAAATACGTGAGAAACAAAATATAGTTTCTATAGAACTTTAAGGATTTAAGTATTCAAAATTTAGGATTCAATGCGATGGAAGTTTGGGTATCGAACCATCGCTAAGGCCTTTGTTTACGACGACGAATGGATGCCCAGGGGCAGAGAGAGAGGCATTCTAACGAGGCCAGTACTAACAATGGATGATAATGGTAGTTATTAGCTGCGGGTTAACTGTCTCAACTAGGGAGTGACGGTGTAACAATTATCTAGCTGACAAATAGTTGTTACTGGATATAAATAGAATTGGAACCTAGCTATGTTGACCTGAGACTTGCTAAACATCTTGTGAACTGGTCGTTAGCCTAGCCAAAGTAGGAGGGGGATCAACTGCCATGGTGAAGAGGGTGATTATGGTGCAGATAATTACGTAGAGTTGGGTGGTAACAGCACGACAGGAAGAGAACACCTGCCCAGGTGCTGTGTGGTAGGTACGACTGCAACCAGTCACTTGTGTGTTGACCTGGAGAACACACACACACACGCACACACACACACACACACACACACACATATATATACATATTAGTGAAAGAGAAGAGAGAGGCATTTGGACGATTTTTGCAGGGAAAAAATGCAATTGAGTGGGAGATGTATAAAAGAAAGAGACAGGAGGTCAAGAGAAAGGTGCAAGAGGTGAAAAAGAGGGCAAATGAGAGTTGGGGTGAGAGAGTATCATTAAATTTTAGGGAGAATAAAAAGATGTTCTGGAAGGAGGTAAATAAAGTGCGTAAGACAATGGAGCAAATGGGAACTTCAGTGAAGGGCGCAAATGGGTAGGTGATAACAAGTAGTGGTGATGTGAGGAGATGGAGTGAGTATTTTGAAGGTTTGTTGAATGTGTTTGATGATAGAGTGGCAGATATAGGGTGTTTTGGTCGAGGTGGTGTGCAAAGTGAGAGGGTTAGGGAAAATTATTTGGTAAATAGAGAAGAGGTAGTAAAAGCTTTGCGAAAGATGAAAGCCGGCAAGGCAGCAGGTTTGGATGGTATTGCAGTGGAATTTATTAAAAAAAAAAGGGGGTGACTGTATTATTGACTGGTTGGTAAGGTTATTTAATGTATGCATGACTCATGGTGAGGTGCCTGAGGATTGGCGGAATGCGTGCATAGTGCCATTGTACAAAGGCAAAGGGGATAAGAGTGAGTGCTCAAATTACAGAGGTATAAGTTTGTTGAGTATTCCTGGTAAATTATATGGGAGGGTATTGATTGAGAGGGTGAAGGCATGTACAGAGCATCAGATTGGGGAAGAGCAGTGTGGTTTCAGAAGTGGTAGAGGATGTGTGGATCAGGTGTTTGCTTTGAAGAATGTATGTGAGAAATACTTAGAAAAGCAAATGGATTTGTATGTAGCATTTATGGATCTGGAGAAGGCATATGATAGAGTTGATAGAGATGCTCTGTGGAAGGTATTAAGAATATATGGTGTGGGAGGCAAGTTGTTAGAAGCAGTGAAAAGTTTTTATCGAGGATGTAAGGCATGTGTACGTGTAGGAAGAGAGGAAAGTGATTGGTTCTCAGTGAATGTAGGTTTGCGGCAGGGGTGTGTGATGTCTCCATGGTTGTTTAATTTGTTTATGGATGGGGTTGTTAGGGAGGTAAATGCAAGAGTTTTGGAAAGAGGGGCAAGTATGAAGTCTGTTGGGGATGAGAGAGCTTGGGAAGTGAGTCAGTTGTTGTTCGCTGATGATACAGCGCTGGTGGCTGATTCATGTGAGAAACTGCAGAAGCTGGTGACTGAGTTTGGAAAAGTGTGTGAAGAAGAAAGTTAAGAGTAAATGTGAATAAGAGCAAGGTTATTAGGTACAGTAGGGTTGAGGGTCAAGTCAATTGGGAGGTAAGTTTGAATGGAGAAAAACTGGAGGAAGTAAAGTGTTTTAGATATCTGGGAGTGGATCTGGCAGCGGATGGAACCATGGAAGCGGAAGTGGATCATAGGGTGGGGGAGGGGGCGAAAATCCTGGGAGCCTTGAAGAATGTGTGGAAGTCGAGAACATTATCTCGGAAAGCAAAAATGGGTATGTTTGAAGGAATAGTGGTTCCAACAATGTTGTATGGTTGCGAGGCGTGGGCTATGGATAGATTTTGTGCGCAGGAGGATGGATGTGCTGGAAATGAGATGTTTGAGGACAATGTGTGGTGTGAGGTGGTTTGATCGAGTGAGTAACGTAAGCGTAAGAGAGATGTGTGGAAATAAAAAAAGCGTGGTTGAGAGAGCAGAAGAGGGTGTTTTGAAATGGTTTGGGCACATGGGAGAATGAGTGAGGAAAGATTGACCAAGAGGAATATGTGTCAGAGGTGGAGGGAACGAGAAGTGGGAGACCAAATTGGAGGTGGAAAGATGGGGTGAAAAAGATTTTGTGTGATCGGGCCTGAACATGCAGGAGGGGGAAAGGAGGCAAGGAAAAAGAGTGAATGGAAACGATGTGGTATAACCCGGGGGTTTACGTGCTGTCAGTGGATTGAATCAGGGCATGTGAAGCGTTCAGGGTGGGCCATGGAAAGCTGTGTAGGTATGTTTTATTTGCGTGTGTGGACGTATGTATATACATTGTATGGGGGGGGGGGGCATTTCTTTCGTT
>NC_092228.1:20040002-20047502 GCF_036320965.1 Panulirus ornatus
GGATTAAGAATACTTCCCACGTATTCCCTGCGTGTCGTAGAAGGCGACTAAAAGGGGAGGGAGCGGGGGGCTGGAAATCCTCCCCTCTCGTTTTTTTTTTTTTTTCCAAAAGAAGGAACAGAGGGGGCCAGGTGAGGATATTCCAAAAAAGGCCCAGTCCTCTGTTCTTAACGCTACCTCGCTAACGCGGGAAATGGCGAATAGTTTAAAAGAAGAAAAGAAAGAAAAAAAAAAAAAAATATATATATATATATATATATATATATATATATATATATATATATATATATATATATATATATTCCTGAGTCCACGGGGAAAATGAAACTCGATAAGTTCCCAGGTGCACTTTTGTATAATAATCACATCATCAGGGGAGACACAAGGGAGAAATATAAGTCAGTTGATATACATCGAAGAGACGAAGCAAGGACGCCATTTGGTAAACATATGATTGTCCAATCACATGTTTACCAAATGGCGTCCTAGCTTCGTCTCTTTGATGTATATCAACTGATCTATATTTTTCTCTTGTGTCTCCCCTGATGATGTGATTATGTGATTATTACACGAAAGTGCACTTGGGAACTTATCGTGTTTCATTATCCCCGTGGACTCGTCGGAATATCTTGATCACGCGCAAAATTGTGATCCTTTCCAACATATATATATATATATATATATATATATATATATATATATATATGTACGAAGAAAGTGCATATGAACGCGCACCTTCATAGAACATACAAATCTCCAACAGCCAGGATCGAACCCGGGACTCCTGTGCAAGCGGCGGGAATGCTAACCGTTAGGTTATGGGCCCACAGCCTAATAGTTAGCATTCCCGCCTCTTCCACAGGGGTCCCGGGTTCGATCCTGGCTGTTGGAGGTTTGTATGTTCGATGTATATATATATATATATATATATATATATATATATATATATACACGAACATATACACATGTACTTATCTATACTTGCTTGCCTTCATCCATTCCTGGCGCTACCCCGCCCCACAGGAAACAGCATCACTACCCCTTGCTTCAGCGAGGTAGCGCCAGGAAAACAGACAAAAAAAAGAAAAAAAAGGCCACATTCGTTCACACTTAGTCTCGCTGTCATGTGTAATGCACCGAAACCACAGCTCCCTTTCCACTTCCAGGCCCCACAGACCTTTCCACGGTTTATCCCAGACGTTTCACAAAGTCCATTGACAGCTTTATTCCTTGCACGTCTCTCACCCTCCTGTAAGTTCAGGCCCCAATCGCTCAAAAACTTTTTCACTCCATCCTTCCACCTCCAATTTGGTATTCCTTTTCTCGTTCCCTCCACTTCTGACACATATATCCTCTTTGTCAATCTTTCCTCACTCATTCTCTTCATGTGTCCAAACCATTTCAACATACCCTGTTTTGCTCTCACAACCATGCTCTTTTTAGTACCACACATCTCTCTTACCCTGTCATTACTTACTCGATCAAACCACCTCACACCACATATTGTCCTCAAACATCTCATTTCCAACACATCCACCCTCCTCCGCACAACACTATCTATAGCACATGCCTCATAATCATATAATATTGTTGTAACCACTAGTCCTTAAAACATACCCATTTTTGTTCTCCGAGATAATGTTTTCTCTTTCCATACATTCTTCAACGCTCCCAGAACCTTCGCCCCTCCCCACCCTGTGACTCACTTCCGCTTCCATGGTTCCATCTGCTGCTAAGACCACTCCCAGATATGTAAGACACTTCACTTCCTCCAGTTTTTCTCCATTCAAACTTACTTTTCCAATTGAGCTGTCCCTCAGTCCTACTGAACCTAATAACCTTGCTCTTATTCACATTTACTCTTTATATATATATATATATATATATATATATATATATATATATATATATATATATATATATATATATATTCCTGGGTCAAGCCCATTGTCAGATCATCATAAATAAAGGTCGTACCGTCGTGCCATCTGATCAAGTTAGAACAAATAACTGTAGTATTAAACGGCATTTGAACGATGCAGTTTGAATAACTGACAGGAGACCAAATAGCTTATGGATCAGTGTCGTGTGCCTGGTAAGAATTAAATGATCGCTTGGACACAAAAAATCATAGTGAGATATGTAGACTTTATTTCCCTAAATATACACAGATATCATGACTGTGATAAGCGTAATTGAAGGTCACGTAATAGAGATAGATGGAAGGCAAGCATGGACATTTAATGGCTACACTACAGTAATATAGAGATACATAACATAGAGATACATAAATTTTACATGCGTGTATATATATATATATATATATATATATATATATATATATATATATATATATATATATATATATATATATATATATATATATGAGTAATTAAAGGGTAAGAGAGAAAAAAGATGTGTGGTAATGAAAAGAGTGTGATTGAGAGAGCAGAAGATTGTATACGATAAAGTTTGGACATAAGGAGAAATGAGTGAGGAAAGGTTGACAAAGAGGATATGTGTGTCAGAAGTGGAGTGAACAAGGAAAACGGGGATACCAAACTGGAGATGGAGGATGGAGCGATTAGGGTCTGAACATGCAGCAGGGTGAAAGGTGTGCACAGGTTAGAGTAAATTGGAACGATGTGGTATACCGGGGTCGACGTGTAGTTAATGGACTGAACCAGGGCATGTGGAGCGTTCAGGGTAAACCATAGAAAGGTCTGTGGGGCCTGGATGCGCCTAGGGAGGTGTGCTTTGGGTGCATTACACAACTGCTGCAGACTGAGTGTGAACGACTGTGGTCTTTCTTCTTTTGTTATTGGTCCTACGCGGGAAATGGCTATCAGATATGATATATATATATATATATATATATATATATATATATATATATATATATATATATATATATATATGATTTTATGAAAAGGTAATCGCACTCCATTTGATCAGACAGTTTCGTTTACTAAACCTTTATAATGTATAACCTGTTTCACGGAAGAAATCAGCCTAACGTGTTGTAAACAACCCACAGAGTGTGATGGTGTTGGAGTTGAAACTTTATGATGATGTGACCATTACACGAGAGTGCACTAGGGAACTAATCGTGCTTTATTTTCCTCGCGTATATATATATATATATATATATATATATATATATATATATATATATATATATATATATATATATATATATATATATATATATATATCCCGGGTTATAGTGATGGGTGATTTGAATGCAAAGGTGAGTAATGTGGCAGTTGAGGGAATAATTGGTATGCATGGGGTGTTCAGTGTTGTAAATGGAAATGGTGAAGAGCTTGTAGATTTATGTGCTGAAAAAGGACTGATGATTGGGAATACCTGGTTTAAAAAGCGAGATATACATAAGTATACTTATGTAAGTAGGAGAGATGGCCAGAGAGCGTTATTGGTTACGTGTTAATTGACAGGCGTGCGAAAGAGAGACTTTTGGATGTTAATGTGCTGAGAGGTGCAACTGGAGGGATGTCTGATCATTATCTTGTGGAGGCTAAGGTGAAAATTAGTATGGGTTTTCAGAAAAGAGGAGTGAATGTTGGGGTGAAGAAGGTGGTGAGAGTGAGTGAGCTTGGGAAGGAGACCTGTGTGGGGAAGTACCAGGAGAGACTGTGTACAGAATGGAAAAAGGTGAGAACAATGGAAGTAAGGGGAGTGGGGGAGGAATGGGATGTATTTAGGGAATCAGTGATGGATTGCGCAAAAGATGCTTGTGGCATGAGAAGAGTGGGAGGTGGGCTGTTTAGAAAGGGTAGTGAGTGGTGGGATAAGAAGTAAGAGTATTAGTGAAAGAGAAGAGAGAGGCATTTGGACGATTTGTGCAGGGAAAAAATGCAATTGAGTGGGAGAAGTATAAAAGAAAGAGACAGGAGGTCAAGAGAAAGGTGCAAGAGGTGAAAAAAAGGGCAAATGAGAGTTGGGGTGAGAGACTATCAGTAAATTTTAGGGAGAATAAAAAGATGTTCTGGAAGGAGGTAAATAGGGTGCGTAAGACAAGGGAGCAAATGGGAACTTCAGTGAAGGGCGTAAATGGGGAGGTGATAACAAGTAGCGGTGATGTGAGAAGGAGATGGAATGAGTATTTTGAAGGTTTGTTGAATGTGTCTGATGACAGAGTGGCAGATATAGGGTGTTTTGGTCGAGGTGGTGTGCAAAGTGAGAGGGTTAGGGAAAATGATTTGGTAAACAGAGAAGAGGTAGTAAAAGCTTTGCGGAAGATGAAAGCCGGCAAGGCAGCAGGTTTGGATGGTATTGCAGTGGAATTTATTAAAAAGGGGGTGACTGTATTGTTGACTGGTTGGTAAGGTTATTTAATGTATGTATGACTCATGGTGAGGTGCCTGAGGATTGGCGGAATGCGTACATAGTGCCATTGTACAAAGGCAAAGGGGATAAGAGTGAGTGCTCAAATTACAGAGGTATAAGTTTGTTGAGTATTCCTGGTAAATTATATGGGAGGGTATTGATTGAGAGGGTGAAGGCATGTACAGAGCATCAGATTGGGGAAGAGCATTGCGGTTTCAGAAGTGGTAGAGGATGTGTGGATCAGGTGTTTGCTTTGAAGAATGTATGTGAGAAATACTTAGAAAAGCAAATGGATTTGTATGTAGCATTTATGGATCTGGAGAAGGCATATGATAGAGTTGATAGAGATGCTCTGTGGAAGGTATTAAGAATATATGGTGTGGGAGGCAAGTTGTTAGAAGCAGTGAAAAGTTTTTATCGAGGATGTAAGGCATGTGTACGTGTAGGAAGAGAGGAAAGTGATTGGTTCTCAGTGAATGTAGGTTTGCGGCAGGGGTGTGTGATGTCTCCATGGTTGTTTAATTTGTTTATGGATGGGGTTGTTAGGGAGGTAAATGCAAGAGTCCTGGAAAGAGGGGCAAGTATGAAGTCTGTTGGGGATGAGAGAGCTTGGGAAGTGAGTCAGTTGTTGTTCGCTGATGATACAGCGCTGGTGGCTGATTCATGTGAGAAACTGCAGAAGCTGGTGACTGAGTTTGGTAAAGTGTGTGGAAGAAGAAAGTTAAGAGTAAATGTGAATAAGAGCAAGGTTATTAGGTACAGTAGGGGTGAGGGTCAAGTCAATTGGGAGGTGAGTTTGAATGGAGAAAAACTGGAGGAAGTGAAGTGTTTTAGATATCTGGGAGTGGATCTGTCAGCGGATGGAACCATGGAAGCGGAAGTGGATCATAGGGTGGGGGAGGGGGCGAAAATTTTGGGAGCCTTGAAAAATGTGTGGAAGTCGAGAACATTATCTCGGAAAGCAAAAATGGGTATGTTTGAAGGAATAGTGGTTCCAACAATGTTGTATGGTTGCGAGGCGTGGGCTATGGATAGAGATGTGCGCAGGAGGATGGATGTGCTGGAAATGAGATGTTTGAGGACAATGTGTGGTGTGAGGTGGTTTGATCGAGTAAGTAACGTAAGGGTAAGAGAGATGTGTGGAAATAAAAAGAGCGTGGTTGAGAGAGCAGAAGAGGGTGTTTTGAAATGGTTTGGGCACATGGAGAGAATGAGTGAGGAAAGATTGACCAAGAGGATATATGTGTCGGAGGTGGAGGGAACGAGGAGAAGAGGGAGACCAAATTGGAGGTGGAAAGATGGAGTGAAAAAGATTTTGTGTGATCGGGGCCTGAACATGCAGGAGGGTGAAAGGAGGGCAAGGAATAGAGTGAATTGGAGCGATGTGGTATACAGGGGTTGACGTGCTGTCAGTGGATTGAATCAAGGCATGTGAAGCGTCTGGGGTAAACCATGGAAGGCTGTGTAGGTATGTATATTTGCGTGTGTGGACGTATGTACATGTGTATGGGGGGGGGGGGGGCCATTTCTTTCGTCTGTTTCCTTGCGCTACCTCGCAAACGCGGGAGACAGCGACAAAGTATGAAAAAAAAAAAAAAAAAAATCCCTCCTTAAACTGTAAAGGTAGTGAAGTACATTTTTCATTTGATAATTGACAGACGTTCTTTCGTTGAAATTCAAAAACAATTTGTATTTCTTCATCCAGTTCTTGAATATGAATTTCAAATTCCATGCAACAGTTATGTCTGGCTCGATAGCTACAGCTCCCTCCTCAAGCTGGATCTAGAGCCAATACGAGGTCACTTCACGGGACGATCCTTGAACATAGTTCGAAGGTTTAGGTTAATGGCCAGGCCAGTGTACCCAAGGGTCGTACCGTCGTGTTCAAGGGTCGTACTGTCGTGCTCAAGGATCGTAACATCGTGCTCAAGGATCGTACCATCGTACTTAAGGGTCGTACTGTCGTGCTCAAGGGTCGTACCACCGTGCTCAAGGGTCGTACCGTCGTAGTCAAACTGTTAAATATATTTGTTCGATATCCTCGACAGATGTACTGAAATATGATTTATTCCTTGGGAAGAAGACTCGACACTGGAAGGTTTAGCCAGCAGTACAGTTCGCTGTGTAACATGGCGGCCACCCCACCTCCATCATTTCTCTCTCTCTCGCTTTCCTTGTTGGCCGTTGTGACGAGCCCCGGGCTGTGTTGAGAGGACTGACATGCATTTAATCCGACTTGATATTTAATGAGTGACGTCCAAGATCATGTTGGATGTGTTATGTAAGGACGAGCACAACACGGACTAGGGTGAGGAGGGAATGTATCGTGCAAGGGGCGCGTCATGCACACACACACACACACACACAGCTTCTCCTCCATTATTCATGCAGTTCGCTTGGGCGGCGGCGTTGTGTCGTCAGTTTAGACACAGAAAATAAGCGGGCTGTTTATATCCCTATTTATTATCTCTGCTTTATACCCAAGGGCTTTGGGGGGCTCCACCAAGAATGCCATTGCCTTGTATTCGTATTTCTTCTCTACCAATCACCTCTCTCTCTCTCTCTCTCTCTCTCTCTCTCTCTCTCTCTCTCTCTCTCTCTCTCTCTCTCTCTCTCTCTCTCTCTCGTCTTTTGTTTCTTTTTACCGTTTTTCTGGGAGAATCCTCGCGATTGGAGGAATCCGGATTCTGTGTCGAACGAAAATACGTGAGAAACAAAATATAGTTTCTATAGAACTTTAAGGATTTAAGTATTCAAAATTTAGGATTCAATGCGATGGAAGTTTGGGTATCGAACCATCGCTAAGGCCTTTGTTTACGACGACGAATGGATGCCCAGGGGCAGAGAGAGAGGCATTCTAACGAGGCCAGTACTAACAATGGATGATAATGGTAGTTATTAGCTGCGGGTTAACTGTCTCAACTAGGGAGTGACGGTGTAACAATTATCTAGCTGACAAATAGTTGTTACTGGATATAAATAGAATTGGAACCTAGCTATGTTGACCTGAGACTTGCTAAACATCTTGTGAACTGGTCGTTAGCCTAGCCAAAGTAGGAGGGGGATCAACTGCCATGGTGAAGAGGGTGATTATGGTGCAGATAATTACGTAGAGTTGGGTGGTAACAGCACGACAGGAAGAGAACACCT